>NW_005054917.1:28219-35925 GCF_000277835.1 Geospiza fortis
CATTCCATGCTAGTGGGTGGCGGGGCTGCTGTTTGCACCCGTTTATCAGGGGCCCACGCACATGTAGTTTACCACCATGCTGTGATCTGTGCTTTGATCTCTCTCCCAAGACAGAGCTCAAGCATGTCCATGAGAGAGCTTCCAAGTCTCTCCAAACACCTATGTTATCCCTACACAGAGATTCTACTTCTCATAGCAGACATAGGATAAACAGCAGTAGGCATAATATATGGGGTTTCCAACACTAATATTCTCCAGGGTTTGGCATTCCCAGCTGCAAGGTCACTTGATTGAATCTACTGTCCTCTGCCATCCTTCTTGCCATTCTTCCACTTTTAACCCTTTCCTCCCAACAGTCATACTCCAGCCCATTACTATAGTCAATTCATTTTGCCTTCACAGAATGGTCTTGCCTCTGTGCCATAAATTGTATATTGATGGTTATGGCAGCAGCTCTCTGGCCACAGAGAGCAACACACAACTTTCCCAGGCATCGTCCTGGGAAAGGCTGTGAGAAGATCAGAGAAAAGAATGAGAAACAATTCTTATCTTAACTTGCTGCACCTGGTATTGTGAACATGTAGAATGTGTTATGGAGATTTGTTTACCAAAGAGTGGTTTCTTAATTAGCCAATGGTGATGGGTTTTGATTGAAGGACCAATCAATTCCACCTGTATTGTAACTGTCTATAAAAGCAATGGGTTTCTTAATCAAGACAGTTTGATCAGCCTTCTGTGAATCGTGGAGTCAATGCTAATTATTACCCGTTTGGGGACGCCATGCAACGACAGATGGTTTGTGTGGTGACAGATCCATGGTAAGTAGATAGTGAAGCACTGCTATTTGTTATTCATTGATTTGTATGTTTTGGGTGGTTGAAGTTGTGTTATTTGTTTTATCATGTACTAAAGCTTTATATGCAATATAATTATAAGCAATATACATATCAAAGTTGGAGTCAGCAAAATCGCAACTGAATGAAGCATAAGATTAAACACTCCTGTTGCTGTTGGTGACCATCCAAGAAGAGTTTCCCAACAAGGTGTTTTTCATCCTTCTTCACTCTTTCTAAAACATGGTGTGTCCCTTCAGTATCATGATAAACCATGATTAGAGTTTTGTGTCCATCGTTTTGGACATGTTCTAGCAGTTGACACGGGTCATCATGTTGTAGTAGTTTCTTCACCAATGTAAGATTCATTCTGATGGGAGTAGGCAATAAATCTTCACTCAACCTATAATTAGATTGTAACAATTGATAAGAACTAACAGGAGATGAATGTCACATCCAATAACTTTAGTAAAGTTACAAACATGAGTCATTTGAGTGATTGCTTACATCTACAGTAATGTTATCTACAAAAATGAAATCACAAAGGGTTTTCATACAAACACATCCTTATCCAACATATATGAGTACAGTTTCAAGGGTTTCATCAGGATGTATTTCAAAATGACAAACATTTTGTTCAGTGTCACGACAAATGTCTTGGACTTTGGTGTTATTCTCACAAATAAATCCTTGTTGTCTTCATATAATGCATGCATTAACATCATTAGTTTGCCATTTATTTTTGTTTTGTTAGGCCCATGCTCTATGTTCTATTGGCTAGAACAGCTTCATGGTGATTTAATACTAGCACAATAATCAGGTATATGGTATATGCTAAAACATTGTGTATGGTTAAGACAAAAGCTGTGGCCTTATTGTTGATGGGGTCATAAGTGAAATTTACTAAATACTACCAGAATTGGAATTCCCTTTACAAATTTAGCTGCATTATCCCAGATTTTCTTTCAAATTTCAGTGGGTAAAGTGCTTTCTTTACCTTTTCTTATAATTGATGGTACCATAGATTGCATCCACAGTTGAGCTTGGATAGAACTAAGAGCTAGCATTCACTATTAGCTGGTGATCCTTTTTGTCAATCCTCTCCTGTTGAGGTAATATATCTGATAAGAGCCATTGGTTAGTTCTTAATGCTAGTAAGGAAGATCGTAATAGATGTTCCAGTTGGTACAAATCACTTGTTACTGAGTTTATTTTGTTTGCTAGGACTTCAGCATCCATGCTATTACTCCTAATCCTGTCCTCAGGATACCAGTCACATCTCTCCTGGATCGTTTTGGAGAGGTGAGGGTCCATCCATGCAGCCATGCTGAACACCCTGCATAGGATGTAGAGAGGAGTGGTGAGCAGGCAGGCTATATCGCCACATGTGTACTACTTCCTTTTCTGCCGGGGTGCATAAGAATTGCCTGGCTAGCTCCACAGCACGCCAGCAGCTTCTTGGGACCGAGCTCTCCCCGGCAGAGGGGGAGATGGCCTCGGCCGTATCCGAAGATCTGGCAAAGCTTGCGCTCCAGCTAAATGAGGTCGCATGAATGATGGGAAGGAGGCTAGGCAGGTCTCTGCAGCAGGGTGAGTTTTATTGAGGGAGAGGAAGGGTACAGATTCAGGTAATGGCTGCAGGGATCTGCCCCCCGGGGGAGGAGATTGCACAGAATGATAAAGGTTTCCAGAAGGGAGGAGCAACCCACCTCCTGGCCAGTAACAAAACAGCACTGAGTGATTGATTTAACATAGTAACAAATAGGAGGCTTGTTGGGGAGGGACAGCAACTTCTGCTCCAATCACCTTCTGCCCACGGTAGAAGATTCTAGGGACAGGGTGTGGGCAGAAAGTGATGGACAGGGAGGTTACCGGGGAAACATGGGAGGGGATTACAAAGAAGCCATGGCGGAGGGAACCTGAGGCAGGTGCCATCTTAACACAATTTGACTTAATACAGAATAAACTTTAAACTTAAAATGCAAACTTAAAAAACATATAACAGCAACTGAAAAGCGGTCGCATTGCGCACCGCAACACTTTTCTATATTCTGTTTTAATATAACACTTATTGAACAGTTACTGGCCTTGTAACATCTATTCCATTTTTTGAAGGAGGTATTGAGAGGGACCAATCTGATTTTTGTTTATGCCTCAACATATGTTACACATGAAGTGGGAGATTCCTATAGGGACTATGCATGTACTGGCAGTCCTGTACCCAGGGAGACTTTGCCTGGCAGCCAATCAGGGCAGAGAAAGCCTCCACGATCGGACTGCGAGCGACCCCCCTACTTGCCGACAGGGCAAATGCCCGTATGCCCACGAAGAATGCCTGCAAAAAGTGCCCACTAAAAATGCTCGAGAAGTTGGGCTATGGGAAGAGTTTTAGCACATAAAAGCAGCTAACTGCAACACAACAGGAGCCATTTTTCTTTGGGTACCTTGGAGGGAGCAGGGGCTCACCTGTAGGGTCTGCTTCCCCCCCTTGCTTTTTCCTCCCTGTGGTCCTGCTTTCCTGCCTGTACCTACTTTGCCCTGCTTCACTGTTCCTGCAAACCAGCTTGTCATCGCGACGACCTCATTCTCCTCTGTCTCCCTGACAGAGTGGGTGCCGCTGCAGCCAGCCACCTCTGCTGCGTTTCCCGTGCACAGCCACTGCCGCTGTGTTTCCTGCGCTGCCTGCCGCACCAACCTGCTGTAGCAGTAACCCATAGCAACCAATTTGTCACTGCTGCTTGCACTCAGCTGCGCCTGCAGCCGCAGTGCCCCGACCCTGAGAACACACGGCTGCTCCAGGAGTGCGCCCATGGCCACAGCAGCCTGTTCTCCCTGATGGAAGGAACACACAGCCTGCTGATGTTTGGAAATAGCATCCAGCTCGCCATGGGAGCTATGCAGACATACCGTGGTTCACAGCACACACGCTCTGTCTACCAAGCCAACACTGACAGAGGGCCAGGATTCTTGTGGTAGTGCTGTCCCTGTCTTCTGTTTCTTTCTCCCTCTCTCTTTTTCCCCTTTCCGCTCCTTTTCCTATCCCCCTTTGTAGGAACACTTACTCTTTTTTATCAATAAACAGTTCTCAGATATAATATTGCCACATTTGTGCTTTATTTTTGTCAGAGAAACCTATGAAAAGAAATCCTCCCTGATCCCCTCTTTTATAGCGGAACGAGACATATATTGAAAACTGAGTAAGTATATTTTCCCATTGTTGGTTGGAGATTGTGTTTTGCATATTATGGTTGTATTTCCTTCTGCCAAATTCATGTTATTAGGTGGGGCTCCTAAATTTGTGCAATTATAGCTTGTTTCATAAGCAAGTATCACTGAAATGCATTTGGGCTTAAGTGTAGTTATGACCATTACCATAGTGATTTCATTGCAGATAAAAGAAGTGAGGGTCTCCATCTGATGGGTTGAGCTTTTTGATGTGTATGCCAAATTTGGTTCATGTTGGTGCTGATTACTCTTGCACAAAGGATAAGCAGTCCTTCAGTGGTTAACTTAATCTTCAGTGGATGCATGCTGGCATCATTCCGGGTATTGTTCCTGAAAGGTAAAACCATACACGTCTTGGCTGGGTTTGTCTGGATGGATTACCCCATTAAAAAGATGGGAAAATCCTCTGTGCACTAATTATGTGCAGTGCACAACTGCTGTCAGTAGCTTCCCAAATAAGTGGTCCACTGTAAAAGCATGGTAATATGGATGATGTTTTGCTGCTACCTTTCCTGAAAGTGTCTTCTGAGAAAGCTACTTGGGCAAGTACAGACAGTCACTCAATCCACACTCTTACCACAGCTAGGTCAGCGAAGAAAGATGGAAAGGGTCTCTGTATAGAGTTCCAGCAAGGTTTATTGTAGAATCACACTGAAGGAATCAAGGGACAAAGATGAGCAAACAGTGCAGGGCCCTGGGTTAAGTATGGGGACTGGAGCCAATTATTTAGGGGCACAGGGGTAGTACAAGGGGCAGGGCAAAGGGCAGTGATGTATGAGGAAAGGGCAGATTAACATAATGCTGCAGGGCATCATGGGAGAAGCCCCTTTTGACTCACCCTGAGGAGTGAGATATTCTCAAAGCCTCTGGTAAATTCTTCCAAGGCAACATCCTAGAAGTTTCCCTAATAGGCTCAAAGGCCTCCACAGTCCACAAGGTTTAGTTAGAGTCATAGGCACAGTTCCAATCTGGTAAACTCACCATAACAGATTGTCCTTGTTGTAGTGGTATTGGGGATTTTCTCTTGTTGGCTGGTGGAACATGAAGTCCCACTTTTGCTAAGAATGTACATCTCACAAGACTCCCAATGGGCCCATCTGTTATTTAATTGATGAAGTATTTTGGAAAGTTGAGCAGCCCACTAGGCCTCATGTGGTTTAAGGCTTCCTTTCAATAAGGCATTCGCCCTTTTCACTATTTCATTTTATTTGGGCTAATATGGAGTGTGGAATATCCATGGGATTTCTTCCTTTTTAGCCCATTCTTTCACTTCCTTACAGGAGAAATGTGCACCAGTATCACTTTGGATGGTATCTAGGGTAGGCAAGCTTGAAAACCAAGACAACAGCCTCCATACTGTATTTCATCCAAATGCCTTTGTTTTGGCCTTATGGCACTTAGTTGCCATATGTAGGCTGGAGACCACTTTCACTCCTGTGAGGATGTATTGATATCCTGCAGATGGTTTGAATGGCCAGATAGAATCAATTTGCCAGGTAGACCACCTTTACTCTGTTCAGCAAAGTAAATTGCTTCTCTACCAAGTGTGACCTAATTTCTGATGCAGTCATTCTCCCAATTGATACCACTCAGAATTTAAGTGGTCCTCTTTTTATCTCACTAATATTAGTCAGTTCATCCATCTTTTGATTCCAATGTGTGGCTGGTTTATCATTCTTGGCATGAACTATCCCATCTTGAATGATGTTTTTCTGCCTATATATAGCACTAATTTCCAATCTTGAGTTCTTCAAATCAGAAATCTGTTTACTTCCCTGTTCAGTGATTCCCATTGACAGAGTCACTGTGTGGTGCCAGCCCAAACAGCATAGGAGTCTACGTACATCACTTTTTCTCCGTTCTCAGCTGCAAGAACAACTGTTTCTATTTCTCCTACTTGTGCACTACCTTCACCTTCTTCTGTTACTTGTTTGCCTGTGTTAATGTTTAATGCAGTAGCCTTGTATTGGCATTTGCCATTTATCCTCCTTGCTGAGGCACCAGTGAAACAGATATCTCCTGTCAGTGTTTGTTAAAGGGAGGTGCATTTAAAAATGGTGAGGATTTGAAAGGTTGATGTAATGCTAATGGGTCTGCATTTATAAGCATTTGAAATGTGGTTGTTTTAGCTTGTCCTTCAGTTAATTCTATTCCCTCTGCAATCCCTGTCAAGTAGGCATACTATTTCCTGCATGTAGATTTTTGTGCAATTCCTTCTGGGGGAGGAGTACCCTTTAGGATTACTTCCAAGCAAATTAAAGGGTCCTCTGGTTTGCACAGGTTGTTCCTGATGCATTTTTTTCAGCTTGTATTACTGCTCAGACTAAAGATAAAAGCCCCTTTTCCCACTTGGAATATCTCGGTTCTGTTTCTTTAAAAGCAGTCAAACTGAACATTAAAGGTCTCTTAGGTCTATCTGGGCCACTTTAAAACAGGTTACAGTAGGTACAATGCTCAACAAAATCCCAATCTTCTATAATGGGGTCCTGGAGATGTACTGGTCACAGCAATTGATAGATTCTTAATTCCTGTATTAGGGTTTTAACTGCCTCCTCATGTTCTGTATTCTACATCTACTGTTTTCCCTTTTGTAAAAGTGAATGGGGGGGAGCAATGATAAAAAATCCAGGTACATTCTTGTATTGGGTTTGCATGGCCTGGTTTTTAGTAGCAGGGGGGCTACAGGGGTGGCTCTTGCGAGGAGCTGCTAGAAGCTTCCTCAGTGTCCAGCAGAGACAACCCCTGGTGGCTCCAAAGATGGACAGGCTGCTGGCCAAGGCTGGGCCAATTAGAAATGGTGGTAATGCCTCTGTGATAACAAATTTAAGAAGAAATCAAGACAAAAAGTTGGGGCACAGTTTTAATTATGGCCAGAGAAGAGCGGAGTGAGAACATGTGAGAAGAGCAACTCTGCAGACACCAAGGTCAGTGAAGAAGGAGGGGGAGGAGGTGCTCCAGGCACTAGAGTTGATTTCTTTGCAGGCTGTGGTGAGGACCATGGTGAAGCAGCTGTCTCCCTGCAGCCCAAGGAGGGCCACAGGAATGCTGAGATCCACTGGGATGCAGCCTGTGGAGGAGCCCCATGCCGAAGCAAGTAAATGCCTGGAGGAGGCTGTGAGCCCATGGGAGACACGTGGAGAGAGGGGTCCTACTCCCATTCTGGAGCAGGCTGTCCTTGAAGGACTGCACCCCGTGGAAGAGTGACCCATGCCACAGCAGTTTGGGGAGGACTGCTGCCTGTGGGATGGACTCACATTGCAGCAGGTCGCAGAGAGCTGCTGCTCTTGAGATGGAGCCTCATCAGAGAAGTGCATGGAGAACTGTCTCCTGTGGGAGGGACTCCATGGTGCAACAGGGGAACGACTCCTCTCACTGAGCAGCAGGAGAAACCATGGTTGATGAACTGACCATAGCCCCCATTCCCTGTTGTCACAGTTTGACATGGGAGGAATTCAGGGAAGTAAAGCAAAAACTTTTTGTGTAACTGACAATCTGTTAAACCACTAAGAAGCTGAACATGCTTCTGTGAAAGACACATGTTAAAGATTAAAAACCTGGGAACTTCTCTCTTTCTTTTCCAGTCAGCAAAGAGGTAACAGGCCCAGGCCGTAGCCCCGCCCCTGTCTCAGCCAGGTCAGGCCAGGCGGC
>NW_005054917.1:39167-40631 GCF_000277835.1 Geospiza fortis
TTCTCAAGGTTGTTTATTATTTCTTATCTATAACATTCTTTCTCTGCCCCGCTGCAGGTCTGTCTGGCAGGTCGGGTTGAGGCACACTGGCCACCTTCGGGGCGGTGTTATCTTTTTATACTAAAAACTACGTGTACATTATTTACTATAACTTCCCAATACCTATCACCTATGTTAGACAGTGAGTTTCTACCTTAAACCAATCCAAAAGTGCCACCATCACCCAGAACATGGAGGCTAGGAAGAAGAAAGAAGAAGGACAGGGCACGCCCAAATTCCTCCATCTTGGGACTCAGACCCCCGATTCTAAAAACCCCAAAAATCTATCTTTCACCCCATGACAAACTAACCATTATTCTACTTAAGTTCTCTTGACTTGTAATTCTTCATATAAAGGTGGTGATTTGCTCCATGAGTCAAAATAAAAGTCACAGGTGTCTTGGGCTCTGTGCCAAGGTCTCTGAGCCCCCTGGCAGGGTCTTGAGCCATCCAGGACAGCCAGGGGCATGTCCTGGGTTACGACACCCGCCCCCTTTTGTTTTTTTCTGAGCTAAGGATGGGGGAGTGGGTATAAGGTTATGGGTTTTTGGTAAGAGTTGAGAAAGGGGAATAATACGTTTTTTTAGGGTAAAAAAGGGGTAATAACATATAATTCAGAAAAGCATTTTGTGTTCAGGCTGTGTCTGGCTTCGTTTTTTTAGGGTAAAAAAGGGGTAATAACATATAATTCAGAAAAGCATTTTGTGTTCAGGCTGTGTCTGGCTTATGGCTTGATGCAGCAGTATGTTGTTCAGATTTCTATTTTGTCTGCTGTCGTGTGATGGGATGGTCTTTTCTTCTGCATGTGGACATTCGGTGACCTCTTCGTCTCCAGGCAGAACTGGTTTGGTTTTGAGGAGGTCTTGTGTTTGACTCGGGGGAATTTTTCTCAGTGTTTGTAGGAGTAGTGTTTGCAGTGGTTAGGTATGATTTTATGTTTTTTCCTGGGTACCATCTTGGACCAGATGGTAGTAGAACACGCGCATACCCTCTTCCCCAAGTAATAAACTAGAAAGGCCCAGAAATGTGATGTGTTTCTGGCTCCTTCACTAGCACAGGTGGTTTCTCAGAGAGCTTTGCTTGGGGAGGTGGCGAAGTATTGGGGGGACAGGCTCTGATGTTGTACAATTAAGGAAGTTGATGACATAGAGAGCCTTGCTAAGTCTTACAACTGGAGATATGATTTTTGTTTCTCTGCGCTGCTGATTGAGGACTCTTTTGAGGGTTTGATGTGTCCTTTCTACGATGGATTGTCCTGTAGGATTTGCAGGTATGCCTTTCTTGTGTTCTATTCCCCACTCGCTGAAGAACTCTTTTAACTTATGGGAGGTATAGGCAGGTCCACAATCTGTATTGATCTCCTTTGGTACTCCTTGGGTAGTAAAGGCAAGGAGGAAGTGTTTAATGGTGTGCTGTGTAGTTTCT
>NW_005054918.1:0-2568 GCF_000277835.1 Geospiza fortis
AGCTTACACCTGAAAGATATCTGCTAACATCAGATCATCTTGATGCCAAACTCTAGCCCAATTGACATTGACCTGGAATAACAAAGCTGCTACCTACACCCAAGTAAAGCATTTACTAGTCCCAGTATAGGCGATAGAAAAGCCACCATTGGAGCAATAGAGACTATGTACCTGTCCTGGTTTAGGGCAAATTTGGGAGAAAATCTCCAAAAGGGGGCCCCCTCCAAAAGCAAAACCACACAGCCCCTCCCCCCAGCGAGTTTGTGAAAAATTTCCTCGGAGAGAAGAGGGAAAAAACCTGTTTACCTGTTTATTTAACAGGCAAAGTACTCCCCAGCACAAAAAAAATGAACAGTATCAGATGAGAAAATTCATTCGCTGCTCTGAAGAGATGACAAATTCAGAACATCTCTCCTGTGGATGGTCACTCTGTTATCAGTCCTTCTGGCACTAGGAAAGGCTTCTGCCCAGAGTAGGCCCCGGTAGGCCACAAAGTGCAAGCTCTTGGTGCTCCCCGAGTCCCCAGTCCAGAGCAGATTTGAACGGTTCCAAGAAAAGGGAAAGAAAAAAAAAAACAGTCCAGGGAAAACTTCTCTGCCTCAGCTAGCTAAACTAACTAAAAAGCAAAGGAGGGCTCTGTTCTGCTCCATCCATGCCCAGACAACACAGTCCCAGGGCCGAATTTGGGAGAGTGAGTGTAGTCTCTGATAACAAAACTCCGTGCTTCTTCTTCTCCCTGCCTTCGGTCTCAGAACCAGTCTTGAAGGCACAGAATATCCAGCATAAACAGAACACACGATTGGGGATACAAGCATCATAACGTTACCCTAGGACAGTACTATAAGGGAAAGATGAAATAACAGTGAATAAGCCAAGCTATAAACATCAAAGATCATCAACCCTTGTACCTTTTGCATCATGGTCTAGCAAGAAAAACCAAGCAAAATTAATTTAAGTTTGCCATCCCGAAACACAAGCAAGCTACTTACGAGCAGCTATTATTGAGCGAACCCATAGCATTCATCCAGCAGTTATACTTGTCAGTCACACGAAACAAGGGACATACACATACACCTCACACACATTTACACAATAATAAGGTACTCTGGTTGTTGAGTTGGGTTCTGATATTCTGTTACAAATGTTTATCAGTTACACAATGCCCTACTTCCCAAAAATCATCTTAAATACCTCTAAGTTTCCCCAAACTTAAAATTTTCTCTTGCTACCGGTGTACTTCTAAAAACTCCCAACCATATACCAACCCATAAACGAACTTCAAAGGCCCTGCTACAAAGTTCTTAAAAGCCCTGTTGTCAAGCAGACCTAATCAGCTTCTCACATCTCTCAGGCAGTGTTTCTTTACTTAGCAGCTAAACACTCCAGATCAGCCAAACCAGTCAAGACTCAAGGATATATTGGGGCTTAGGCCCTCAGCCTCTCGCCTTTTGCAGGCTCTATGCCAACCTTTTAACTCTCTTAACCCTCCAATATAACCTATATTCTGTGAAAAATGACCAGATAATATTTGCTTTAGCATTTATGTATTAGCCTCTGCATGTTGTTAGTAATTATAACTATTTAGAAATAGTATCAATATATATTTTTCTCTCTTTCCCACCGGCCAAGTCGCCATGTGAAAAGGCAGTTGAGCTCGCACCACAGCACCCCCTGCAGCTGCAGGGGAACCATCACACCTGCCCTGCCTGGCTGGGAACCAACAGTGCCCCTGCCGGCTGCAGTCAGAGGGGAAAAGGCTTGATGGCCAAGAGAAGGCTGTTATTGGGTTTCGGGGATGGGGCGGGGGGGTGGTGTGTTTATTTGTTGTTGCTGTTGTTGTTGTTGTTTGTTTGCCTTGTTATATATATATTCTAGTAAAGAACTGTTATTCCTTTTTCCATATATTTGTCTGAAAGTCCCATAATTTCAATTTTATAATAATTTGGAGGGAAGGGGGTCATATTTTCCATTCCAAGGGAGGTTCCTGTTTTCCTGGGCAGGCACCTGTCTTTTAAACCAAGACACTTGGGTAGACAAAATGCCATAACTCCAAACACCGCCCACTTCCTCCTTCTTCCCCCATCTTTATTTACTAGGCATGATGTCATATGGTCTGGAATATCCCTTGGGTCAGTTGGGGTCACCTATCCCAGCTGTGTCTTCTACCAAATACTTGCTTACCCCCAGCCTAGTTGCTGGTAGGGTGGGGTGAGAAGCAGAAAAGGCCTTGGCTCTGTGTAAGCCCTGCTCAGTGAAAACTAAAACATCTGTGTATTATCAACACCGTTTCCAGCACAAATCCAAACCATAGCTCCATGCTAGCCACAGGGAAAAAAGTTAACACAATCCCAGACAACACCAACATATATGGGTAGAAGAGTGTTTTGTGTCTGGCAGGGATGCAGTTGCCTTTTCCCATAGCAACCCTCACAGCACTGTGGTCATGTTGAAGATTGCATGCAAGATGTTTTCCATTACCATCTGTATGGCTGATTACCTTGTCAAGTGAGCAGTCTGCCTTATCTCTCTCTTTGAGTGACCACATTCACACCTCCCTCGGGAGGGGAC
>NW_005054918.1:2627-12505 GCF_000277835.1 Geospiza fortis
CCACCAACACCCTGACCAACAGGGTGTCAGGTTGGGTTCTGACTCTGTCAGTGTTGTTCTAGTGGACTGCATTGTTTATTTTATTCTTTTTATTTCTTCCCTATTAAAGAACTGTTATTTCCTGCTCCCATATTTTTGCCTGAGAGCCCCTTAATTTAAAATTATAGCAATTCGGAGGGGTGGGGAGGGTTTACATTCTCCATTTCAGGAGAGGCTCCTGCCTTCCTTAGCAGACTCCTGTCTTTCCAAACCAAGACAGTCAGCATTGGGAACTGGAAAGGTGTTGAGAACACACTGGTGTTTTGGCCGCTGCTGAGCAGCACTGGCACAGCAGCAGTGTTGTCTCTCAACATTAACCCCCTCACCAGTAGGTTGGGGGTGGGCAAGATCCTGGGAGGGGACACAGCCAGGCCAGCAGACTCCAACTGACCAAAGGGATATTCCATACCATATGACATCAACTCAGATATAAAAGCTAAGAGAAAATGATGCCGTTTGGATTTTGCCTTTTTTCCTTTTATATGTTCCCTATATTCTTTGCACATATATTTGTATCTCTGTAGCCTATTGTATTAGTAGCTAGTTTTCCCAGTACTTTTCCATGGCCTTTCCCGAAGCAGAAACACAAAACAAATTCCAGAGCTCCAAGCCCCGGGAGGTGCAGGGCCCCCATGCTATCTCGGTTCTTTCTGGGAAGCAAGGCCGAGAACAGCTTTTGAGATACATTTTCATGGACAAAGTACAGCTAGTGCTGAGGGGGGGACTCCAGAGAAGGAGCTTGACCTGGGGGAAAATTTAATCACCACTTGTCCTCCTAATTGGTGCTTTTTATAAATTATGCTAATTTTCTAAAACTTATAAAAACTGTATTCACCCTGTGTGGACATCTTTCTACAACTGCCTCTGAAGGCCTTCAAATAAAGATCCCCTTTTATATTATCTCCTTACTAAAATTATCTCAAATTTCATTTCCAGGTTGAGAAAAAGGCAAAAAAAGGAGAGGGAAGTGGAGGCATTCATTATAACGGATGTTTTATCTTCCAGAGCAACTGCTCCATGTGTTGAAGCCCTGCTTCCTGGGAAGTGGCTGGACATCACTTGCTGATGGGAAGTAGACAATAAAATAATTGGGATATTTTTTTGCTTGTGTGCGCACAATCTGTGCTTTTTGCTTTAGTAAACTGCCTTTATCTTGACCCATGACTTGTTTTTTACCTTATTTTCTCCCCACCATTCTGCTGATGAAGGGAGTGATAGCGTGGCTTGGTGGGCACCTGATGTCCAGCCCAGGGCCACCCACTACAGTCCTTTTTGGTGTCCAATGTGAGGTGTTGTAGTGTGTTTTTATTTTGCAGGTTATTGTTTGATTTGTTGTTTGGTAGATATTTGGGCTTTTCCCCCCTTGCTTTTGTAGTGACACAGATTTGTCTTTGTTATTCAATTGAGCCAGGTGTCGGTTTATCTTTTTGCTACTTACTACTTTTCTGCCAAGTCTCAAACCCTTTCCTCCCACATCCAGTTGTTAACCCCTCCTGTCCCAAGCAGTTTTCCTCCCTTGTATCCCTCGCCCTTGTGTTCCACCCCCAGTTCTCCTGATTAGTTGAATATTGTGTCCTCCCTTGAGACCTGCCCCCCCTTTATAAGCTGTTGTTCGCCCCCAGCTCATTGCCTGGGACCCCGAGACTCGGGGAGTGTAACATCAAATAAAGTAACCCAGTGCCACCCCAGGCCCGTGCTGCTGCTGTGGCCTTTTTGTTCTGTGTTGTGCCTCGCTGGTAGCTGGGATTCTGCAGAGCCCCAAAAGGGGGACTGTTGCTCCCCCCACTGTCACCATCTAGCTGGGACGTGCGACAGTGAGGCGAGACAACAGCAGTTATATATTGTGTGCTATAGCTATAGTAATCAAGTATCAAGCTCCTGTATGGGACATGGAGTTTGTCAGCTGTGCTTCGTATTCCTTTGTTTTGATGAGTTTGGGAACATACTAATATAAACAATGGCTCTGTGCTTTGCCCTTGGATTGGTGACCTTGTTGTGCTGTGGGAGCTATTTTGTGGAGAAGATGAGGGAATACATCTCCCTCTCCTGGATTGATGTGGATGGTTTTATTATGCAGGTTCCCTCAGTCCTTGTTAATCCTTAGTGAGCTGTTCAATGCTATTAAATATTGCTATTAATAATTTTCTGTAATTTAATTATTACTGTTGTCACACTATGGAATTTATGGAATCTGGTGTCATACTGGTGTAAGAGAAAACAAACTTCAGGAGAGGAGATATTGAAATGTACCCTTAGGCATCCAGTTCCTGGGTGGCAGGGTGTGTGGAAGGATTTTGGGAGGTTTCTAGGGCAGTTATCACCTCCCATCACCTGGGACTTTATCCCTGAACAGGTAACTAACCCTGACAAACTGATGTGTCACCTGATAGAAAGGTACCTTGCCTACCTGTCCTGGATTGCCAAGCAAATTGTATTCTATTTGCCATCTGTATGGCAGTTGTCCTTATCTCTTCCACAACCACTCCTCCCTCAGGGGAGACATCTGCTGATAATAGGCTACTGAATGTCACTGCATGACTGATAAGAACTATAGCATCCCATTGTGAGATGCTCCGCCCAGAGGAAAGAGCCAAGAATTCTACCCAGATATAATCTTGAGATTCTGGAACACCAGCACAGCTTTCTCCACTGGCTTTTCCCAGAGGAACAGCTGCCTCTTCCACTGGATCTTCAGAAGGAAGGCTACACCTTTCTACAGGATCCCTGCTCCAACAGAACAACACCTGAGACTCCAGGAGGACTGCAGTCACAATTCCAATTGGACTGCTACCAACACCCTGACCAACAGGGTGTCAGGTTGCATTCTGACTCCGTCAATGTTGTTTTAGTTTACTGCATTGTTTATTTTATCTTTTTATTTTCTTCCCTATTAAAGAACTGTAATTCCTGCTCCCATATTTTTTGCCTAAGAGCCCCTTAATTTAAAATTTATAGCAATTCAGAGGGAGGGGGTTTACATTTTCCATTTTAGGGAAGGCTCCTGCCTTCCTTAGCAGACACCCGTCTTTCAAAACCAAGACAGTACCCCAATGAAAACCAGCAACTTCTCATCCTCTACTGGGGCTGGGCCTGGCCTGTGCCTATTGAGCCAGAATTCAGTACTCTCAGAGGACTATAGTTGAGGCAGGAACCCAAATTGCATTTGAGGACACTATAGCTGAGACAGTGACTCAAACCACAGCAACTACAGTAATTGCCCCAGTAGTGAGAAAGAAAAAAATGATAAAGCAAGCTACAGGCCCATATAATGGATTAGGAAGGAAGGAAGGAAGAAGAAGAAGGAGAATCAGGAAAGGAAAGGTCAGATCAAGAAGCTGGTCCTTCAACAAAGAAATTGAAGAAAAGTGGGGAGGCAAATCAAACAGGAAACTGAAGTTACCTGGTCCCTGACCTCATCAGAACTTCGAGACTTGTGGAAAAATTACAGCTGCCATCCAGGTAAGCAGATTTCTGCCTGGCTGCTTCAGTGCTGGGATAATGGGGCCAACAGTCAGCAATTAGAAGGTCAGGAAGTCCAACCGCTGGGATCCCTTGCTAGAGATCAGGAAATTGAAAGAGGAATTGATAAAGAAGGAGCAATTTTCAGCCTCTGGAGACAGCTCCTCTCAAGTGTGAGGGCAAGATATCCACGTAAGGAAGATCTTGTGAACTCCCTAGGGAAGTGGACCACTACAGACAAAGGTATCCAGTACCTGAGAGAATTAGCAGTGCTGGAAGTCATCTATAGTGATCTAAAAAGTGATAACATGCCTAAAGACCCAGAGGATGTCCCTTGTACACGAGCCATGTGGAGGAAGGTAATTCCAAGTACCCCTGCATCATATTCCAACAGCTTGGCAGCATTGTATTACCAGGAAATGAATACACCAACTGTAGAGAGTGTTTTCCTGGCTCCAAAACTTTGAAGAAAATCTCTGAACCTCCTCATCCCTATGGGCCAGTTCTTGGCTGTCAGGAGCAGTCCAAGAAATAAGTTCCCTTCTGCTCTGCCCAGAGGGAAAGGAAGCCCTAAGTGCAGACTGCATCGTCCAGTCTGGTTCTTTCTGTGTGACCAAGGGGAGGACGTGAGGAAGTGGGATGGTGAACCCACCTTTCAGCTGGAAGCCCATGTCAGTGAACTGAGAGGGAAGAGAGATGTTAAGGAGAGG
Source organism: Geospiza fortis (assembly GCF_000277835.1). Lineage (NCBI taxonomy): Eukaryota > Metazoa > Chordata > Aves > Passeriformes > Thraupidae > Geospiza > Geospiza fortis. Next base: position 6,836 of record NW_005054918.1, read on the forward strand.
TCACCCAAGAAGGTGTTAGGAGTTAAAGAGCAGTTACCTGTCTCAAACACTGTCAAGGCCACAGAAAGAACTTGTCATAAGCTCAACAGCAGGAACTTGAGATAAGCACAGAAGGGAGGGATTTGCAACAGGAAGGCACTAATTCCAGGCCTGGTGGAGGCAAGATCTGGTTAATGATAAGGACAGTAGAACAGAACATTTTTACTCTTACCAAATAAAGGGAACAAAGTAGCCTTGAAGAAGTGGATAGAGGATGCAACTCAGGCAAGTGGGTTGCTAGTTCAGCCCTGTGTACCTAGATTAGGCTAACAAAGCAGAAGTTATGCAAAACAACAACATTGTGCCTACTCAAAAGCTGGGGTCAAGGAACAGCCACCAAAAATATTGGGACACTGAATGCTGAAGACCCCCAAAGAAGACCCCAAAGACCATATAAGGACTTCCATTAAGGGGTGTGACTATGTAAAATAAACTAATACACATACATCAAGTAAGCAGGGGTAACTAATGAATATATAATCAGTGTGTATAATAAAACCTCTCTTTACTTGATACTCAGTGTGCTCGATTAGAGGAGATATTCTTGAAGCACCCAGCACACTGTAATAAAGAATGCCTGCTTTCTAATACTCAAAACTGTGTTAGAAAGTTTCTATCTGGCTGATTTTGGTATCATTAGCACATCCTGGTTAATGCATCCAGAAAAAAATTCTCACTGTGGCAAACTGTGGGAAAGGAAGCAACTGCTAATATACATATCACCCAAGGTATGGGAACAGCATCTGTGACCACCAACGATCACTGAAGTTGCCCCCGGACGAGTTTCTGGGGTCTTCCACCAGAGGACTGCACATGATCTCCAGTGTTAAAACTCCCCCCACCAGGGGAGGTACCTGGGCATTCCCACCTAAACCTGAACATATATTAAACTGCTGAACTGTTTCACGAGTTTCTGCCACCCCCAATGGATCAAGACAGTGACCATCACTTTGACTGACAGACGTCTTAATTGCAACAATCAAGCCTTGTTGCTGGATTCACGGGTGGTGAGATCTTTGCTCTCCACTATCTAGTCCTGTCCTTTCTTTCTTTTCTTTATATATTTTATGTGATATCTTTATATGTATATATAGATAACCAAAACAACTGCATCCCTCCTTTCCATTGCAACCAAGTTGTTCTGAAACAAACCTGCCAAATATATATATAAACACCAGTCATTCAGTGTCATTACACTCTAATTCGCCTCAAGGGATCTACTAACAAGAACCATAGTTACCCCATTGTCATGGTTTTGACATGGGAGGAATTTAGGGAAGTGATGTAAAAGCTTTTTGTGTAACTGACAGTCTGTTGAACCACTGAGAAGCTGGACACGCCTCTGTGAAACACACATGTTAAAGACGAAAGAAACCCGGGAGCTTCCTCTTTCTTTCCCGGTCGGCAAGAAGGTAACTCCCCGGGCCCACGGGGTCCCATCCTGGCCGGTCCCAGGAAGCCCGCTGGGCCCCGGGCTGGGCCGGCTCTGCCGTGGGCCCCTCTCCAGGGGACTCCGAGCCCTGTTCTGGCCAGGCCGGGCCGGGCCCCAGCAGCTGCCAGGCCGGAATATAATCAGTGTGTATAATAAAACCTCTCTTTACTTGATACTCAGTGTGCTCGATTAGAGGAGATATTCTTGAAGCACCCAGCACACTGTAATAAAGAATGCCTGCTTTCTAATACTCAAAACTGTGTTAGAAAGTTTCTATCTGGCTGATTTTGGTATCATTAGCACATCCTGGTTAATGCATCCAGAAAAAAATTCTCACTGTGGCAAACTGTGGGAAAGGAAGCAACTGCTAATATACATATCACCCAAGGTATGGGAACAGCATCTGTGACCACCAACGATCACTGAAGTTGCCCCCGGACGAGTTTCTGGGGTCTTCCACCAGAGGACTGCACATGATCTCCAGTGTTAAAACTCCCCCCACCAGGGGAGGTACCTGGGCATTCCCACCTAAACCTGAACATATATTAAACTGCTGAACTGTTTCACGAGTTTCTGCCACCCCCAATGGATCAAGACAGTGACCATCACTTTGACTGACAGACGTCTTAATTGCAACAATCAAGCCTTGTTGCTGGATTCACGGGTGGTGAGATCTTTGCTCTCCACTATCTAGTCCTGTCCTTTCTTTCTTTTCTTTATATATTTTATGTGATATCTTTATATGTATATATAGATAACCAAAACAACTGCATCCCTCCTTTCCATTGCAACCAAGTTGTTCTGAAACAAACCTGCCAAATATATATATAAACACCAGTCATTCAGTGTCATTACACTCTAATTCGCCTCAAGGGATCTACTAACAAGAACCATAGTTACCCCATTGTCATGGTTTTGACATGGGAGGAATTTAGGGAAGTGATGTAAAAGCTTTTTGTGTAACTGACAGTCTGTTGAACCACTGAGAAGCTGGACACGCCTCTGTGAAACACACATGTTAAAGACGAAAGAAACCCGGGAGCTTCCTCTTTCTTTCCCGGTCGGCAAGAAGGTAACTCCCCGGGCCCACGGGGTCCCATCCTGGCCGGTCCCAGGAAGCCCGCTGGGCCCCGGGCTGGGCCGGCTCTGCCGTGGGCCCCTCTCCAGGGGACTCCGAGCCCTGTTCTGGCCAGGCCGGGCCGGGCCCCAGCAGCTGCCAGGCCGGAATATATATGAATATGCATGCAAAGATATGAATATGCATATAATATGATGTAACCTATGTTCAAATTTGTATAAAAAGGCTGCTTTTGGTGCTAACAGCAGAATCCTTTGTTCCAGGGAGACCTGGAGGATTCTCCAACGCGTTGCTAATAAATACCTCCTGCTTATAGACTTGGAAACTTAGTCTCTGAGCAGTTATTATTTCGCCTTTTGGGGCAGAATTCGGCATCACAGTCACCTTCGTTTCAGGTACCTGTTAGTCCTTGCGGCTGCTTTCCTTTACGTTCACAGGGCGGTCTCTTACTGCCAAAAGTCTGATTTGACCTACTAAAATGTGGGCGCCAATTGTAAGAGCCTGAGATAAGAGATGTGGGACGTCAGGCGGCTCTTCAAAATGCTGTTTATTGTATAAAAAATGTTACAGCAGCCATGGGTCATGGGTAACAGACACACCTAAAGCTGCCAGCTACAGTTTATAGGCAAACCTGAAGCCCCTTTAGTTCTGGTTACAATGCATTATATATATTTTTTTTGCTGAGCATCTTAATACATAACAACCAATCAGCATCATACACAATACCATTACCATTACCTACAGCCTATCATAACTACTGTCATTACCATATTACAGTCATTACTATCCAATCACATGAGTTAGTATGTTACAGTTTAAGCTTAAAGTTGTTTTTCTGTTTTCTTGAAGTGGAAAATTCTTAGACCTTTTTACTACTTGCTACATCGGCATGTTTGTTTGCCTATGGTATCTTCTGCTTTTCCTAAGACCTATTTCTGCTTGGTAAAAACATCTTTTTTGTTTGTGGTCAACATATCCTTTGCTCTAGTCATAAAACCTCCTTCCAGCTTGACTTAACCTTTGCTTTTTTAGTTGTCCAGTAATGACTGGCTCAGCAATTCTTAATTTAGACATCTATTATTCTTCTATATCAAAACTTGCTTCTATCTCTATTCCACTCTCAGGTTCTACATTCAGAGAGCTTTCTGCCAAGCATACATATCTGTCAAACTTTCATCTTTCCCAACAGTTCTTTTCTTTGCTTGCATGTGCATGATCTTTGCTTTTGCTTTATTCAACTCCCTTTATCTTAACCCATGAGGTTTTTCCATCCTATTTTCTCCCCTCTTTGTCCTGCTGAGGAGGGGAGTGATAGAGCAGCTCAGTGAACAACTGGCATCCAGCCAAGATCAACCTACCACAAGCATCTCTGGTTTTATGCTTCAGGAAAAAAAATCAGGAAGCTGGACAGTGCTTTAAGTTCCACTACTGCCTGCTTGTAGTATTATTGAATATGTATAACCATAATAAGATACAAAAAAATGAAAAAGAAATGGAAAAAATTAATTTACCTGCTTTATTGGGCAAGTCAGACTGAGGGGGTGTCTCCCTCTGTGCCAGTGACCAGCTGGAGTGCATGGAGTTCTGCCAGCTGGGGTTCAACCATGACACTGGGTATGGATGAGGAGCTGACTGAGAGCTTATGGGTCAGGATTAAAGGGAGGGCAGGGACAGGGGATGTTATAGTGAGGGTCTTCTACAGGCAACCTAATCAGGAAGACCAAGTGGATGAAGTCCTGTAATGACAGACAGGAGCAGCCTCATGTTCACAAGCCCTGGTCATGGGCTCATGGGGGACTTCAACAATTCTGATGTGGACTCTGAAAGTCTGGTCAGAGAAAGAGTCAGATAAATTTTCCCAGGCCTTGCTCTGGGAAGTTTTGAGAAACCTCAGAGAAATAATTAAAACAATCCTTAATCTTTGCAGCTGGTGTTTTGAACGTGTTGTTTTCTTGTAAGATGTTTACAAGAAGGGTGTTGTTCCTAATTAGCCAATGGTGTGAGGGGTGTTCATTAAGGACCAATCAGGTCCAGCTGCATCATAACTGTTTATAAAATAATGTGTGGTGTCTAATAAACTCGCATTTGCCTTCTGAGACCTTGGAGTCTATATGTCGCTTCATTCACCTGTCCCTAATACAACAGCGACACCCTGACATCTGCTGAAGGGACAATACAGCATGGCATAAGGAATCCAGGAGGTTCCTGGAATGTGCTGGTGACAGCTTCCTCCTCCAAGTGATAGAGGAGCCAACGAGGAGAGGTGCTATTCTGGACCTTGCTCTCGCCAACAAAGATGGGCTGGTGGGGAATGTGAAGCTCAAGGGCGGCCTTGGCTGCAGTGACCATGAAATAGTAGAGTTCAAGATCCTTGGGGCAGCCAGGAGGGTGCATAGGAAGCTCACTGCTCTGGATGTCAAGAGAGCAGACTTCAGCCTCCTCAAGGGTCTGCTTGGTAGAGTGCCATGGGATAAAGCCCTAGAGGGAAATGGGGCTCAAGAAAACTGCTTAATATTCAAGGATCACCTCTTCCAAGCTCAGGAGTAATGCATCTCAATAAAGAGGAAATCAGGCAAAAATGCCATAAGATGCATGGATGAACAAGGAGCTCCCGGACAAACTCAAACACAAAAAGGAAGCCTATGGAGGGTGGAAGCAGGGACAGGTAGCCTGGAAGGAAGAGGGAGTGATTGTCTGAGCAGCCAGGAATCAGGTCAGGAGAGCCAAACCCCTGAGAGAATTAAACCTTGCTAGGTACATCAAGGACAACAGGAAAAGCTTCTATAGGTACATGGTTGTTTTCCAAATGTCTACCAGTAGTTGTACGCAACTGCATGGAATGAAATGACAAGTTCTACAGGGATTAAGAGGCTAATCCTCAAATAATATGACACAAACTAATCTCTTCCATGAAGGTCAGTGGAACCCATCTATTATGTATTAAAAGTGAAATAGCTGACTGTAGAGAAATGTTCTTATTGTAACTATTTGCATGGTATCCTCTTAGTTGGATACTGGGACCCAGGAAGGATATAAATGGATCAGGTGAATGACTGGCTGGTGCTGTGTTCAAGGTTCTGGGTTCTGTGATCTTGGATGCACCTTTAAAAGACAGGGCATA
>NW_005054918.1:12536-14052 GCF_000277835.1 Geospiza fortis
AAAGAGTGTTCTGGAAGCAAGCTGTCTGGACTTATTAACAGCTTTAAACTAGATTCAGCGGGGGAAGGGAATGTACTTCTGAGTGTCAGAGAACCAGGAAACACCAACACTTGAGAAGCAGGAAGGAAATACCTGTAAATTGCCCCAAAGGACTTTTTTGCCTCAGTTTTCATCAGCAAGTGCTCCAGCCGCATTGCCTGAGTTGCAGAAGGTGAAAGAAGGGACTGGGAGAATGAAGAACTGCCCATTGTAGAAGATCAGGTTTTAGACCATCTAAGGAACCATAAAAGTCCATGGGACCTGATTAGATGCATTCACAGGTCCTGAGGGAACTTGTGCAGAAAGTGGCTAAGACACTATCCATCATATTTTGGAAATCACGACACTCTGGTCTAGTTCCCACTTGCTGGAAAAAAGGAAATATAACCCCCATTTTTAAAAGGGGATATAAAGAAGACCCAGTGAACTACAGACCAGTCACTCATCTTGGTGCCTGGCAAGATTGTGGAGCAGATCCTCCTGGAAAATATGCTAAGGCACATGGAAAATAATGAGGTTATTGTTGACAGCCAACATAGCTTCACTAAGGGCAAATCATGCCTGACAAATGTGGTAGCCTTCTACAATGGGGTTACTGCAGTGGTGGATGAAGGAAAGGTGACTGATGTCTGGAAATGTGCAAAGCATTTGACACTGTCCCATGATATCCTTTGTCTCTAAACTGGAGATACATGGATTTAACATATGGACCACTCAGTGGATAAGGAACTGAATGGATGGTAACACTCAGAGTTGCAGTTTGCTGCAACTCTGCCCAATGGAGACCAGTGATGAATGGTGTCCCTCAGGAGTCAGTATTGGGACCGGCACTGTTCGACATCTTTGTCAGCAACATGGACAGTGGGACTGAGGGCATGCTCAGCAAGTTTGCCGATGACACTGAGCTGTGTGCTGCAGTTGACACACTGGAGGGAAGGGATGCCATCCAGAGGGATCTGGACAGGCTTGAGAGGTGGGACAGCGTGAACCTCATGAAGTTCAACTAGACCAAGTGCAAGGTCCTATACCTGGGTTGGGGCAATCCCAAGCACAAGCACAGGCTGGGCAGAGAATGGGTTGAGAGTAGCCCGAAGGAGGAGGACTTCGGGATGTTGGTAAATCACAAGCATGACATGACTCGGCAATTGTTGTATTGCATCTAGGTGTTCCCTTCCATACCTGGTTCGGTGGCTGTCCCACAGGTGGTCCCTCCCCATTGGCATCCCATTGGCCACAGTCCTCTTTCCCCGCCCCCTCTCCCCTGGACAAAACCCCACAGCAGGCTGACCGCGCGCTCTTTCTTTACCTGGGTGGCTGCACCACCTGATGTCCTGTCTCAAGCTAATAAACGGATACCTACACCCACGTGGGGAAAGAGCGCTCCTCGTCTTTTGTCCTTCGTCTATGCTGGTTCCGTGCTGGGCTTGGATTCGTGCTGGCCGGATTGGATTCATATAAGCCCAGAAACCCACGGAAC
>NW_005054918.1:21063-23813 GCF_000277835.1 Geospiza fortis
GCCTGGTTCGGTGGCTGTCCCATGGGTGGTCCCTCCCCATTGGCATCCCATTGGCCATGGTCCTCTTTCCCCGCCCCCTCTCCCCTGGACAAAACCCCGCAGCAGGCTGTCTGTGGGCTCTTTCTTTACCTGGGTGGCTGCACCACCTGATGTCCTGTCTCAAGCTAATAAACGGATACCTACACCCACGTGGGGAAAGAGCGCTCCTCGTCATTTGTCCTTCGTCTATGCTGGTTCCGTGCTGGGCTTGGATTCGTGCTGGCCGGATTGGATTCATATAAGCCCAGAAACCCACGGAACGCAGCAGGCAATGTGTGCTTGAAGCCCAGAAAGCCAATCCTGTCCTGGGTTTGATAAGAAAAAGTGTGACCAGCAGGTCGAGGAAGGTGATTCTGTCCCTCTACTATGCTCTCGTGACACCTTACCTGGAGTACTGCATCCAGCTTTGGGGCCCCTCAACATAAGGAAAGACTTGGACTTGCTGGAGTGGGTCCAGAGGAGACCACAAAGATGCTCACAGGGCTGAAACACCTCTCCTATGAAGACAGGCCGAGAGAGTTTGGGGTTGTTCAGCTTGGAGAAATGAAGGCTCCAGGGAGATCTTAGAGCAACCTTCCAGTACCTAAAGGGGGCTTACAAGAAGGCTAAAGAGGGACTTTTGACAAAGGCATGGAATGATAGGACAAGGAGGAGAATGGCCTTAAGGTGAAGGATAACAGGTTTAGCTTAGCTGTTAGGAAGAAATTCTTCCCTGTGAGGGTAATGAGGCACTTGCAGAGGTTGACCAGATTGTCACTGTTGAGTCAGAGATGACACAGACCCAAATCAGAAGGCTAAGGGCTAAAAAGCAGCCTGTTTATTCAAACCTTTTCTTTAATAGCTTGGTTGCCTACAGGTGGACCTGATTGGTCATTTAATCAATACATTTCACATGATTGGCTAATTAAGAAGACACCCATCGGTAGACAACTTTATGAGAAAAACAACTTGTTAAAAAACACCACCTGCAGATTGTTTAATATTTGATTATCATTCTTTCTCTCCAGCTCCCTAAAGCTTCCCAGACTGATTCATGGGAAAGCTTATCTAGCTTTCTCTCTGACCAGACTGTCATATCCATAACCAGATATCCTGAGGTGACTTTATGATGCTTATATCCCCATTCATCTGTTTAGCCTGGAAATAAGTTTTGCACCTTTAAGACTTGTTCGGAGAGCAAAGGGAGGGAGAAGAAGAAGCACACTGTTTTCAGAAACTGTACTCACTCCTCCACATTCCTTCTCCTGGACTATGCTGTCTGCAGCATGGAGAGTGAGAGAGAGCTCTCCTTTGCTTTTTAGTTAGTTTTTAGCTAGCTGAGGCAGAGAAGTTCCCTGGACTGTGGTTTTTCTTTTTCTTGGAACTGTTTAAATCTGCTCTGGACTGAAAACCCAGAAGAGCACCGGCAGCTCGCACCTGTGGCCCACCAAGGCCTGGCCTGGGCCGCAGCATTTCCAGCACTGGAGGGACTGATAACAGACTGAGTGAGCCGAGCTGCAACCCACAAAAAGGACTTTCTGAGTTTGTCATCTCTTCAGATTGGCAAGAGGTTTTATTGTTTAATATTGTTCATTTTTTTTGTGCTGGTGATTGCTTTGCCTGTTAAATAAACAGGTATTTTCCACTTTTCTCCAAGGAAATATTTTCCTGAACCAGTTGGGAGAGGGGCCGCTTAAATCTGCTTTCTAGAGGAACCCCTTTGGAGATTTTCTCCCAAATTTGCCCTAAACCAGGACACCAGAGAAGCTGTGGCTGCCCCATCCCTGGAAGTGTTCAAGGCCAGGTTGGATGGGGCCAGCTTGGAGCAACCTGGTCTAGTGGAAGGGGTGCCAGCCCATGGCAGGGGGGTTGAAATGAGATGATCTCTAAGGTCAATGTGCTTTCCGACTCAAACCATTCTATAATTCTGTGATTCACAAGGGCAGAGTAGAGGGGAAGAATCCTCTCCCTCAACCTGCTGGCCACACCTCTTTTGATGCAGTCCAGGATGTGGTTGGCCTTCTGGGCTGTGGGTGCACACTGTTGGCTCATGTTCAGCTTTTCATCCACAAGAATCCCCAAGTCCTTCTCCACAAGGCTTTAGTTTCTGATTCCCAAACAGATCAACTGTCTAGAACTAAAATTTTAAAGTCCTTGCATCTATTTGTGGGATAAGATACTATTTAGAAAAGAAGCATCAGTTGAATTAAAGGCACTAGAAGATGGGTGATAATACTTAAGTGGTCAGGAAAAATTACATAAACAAAATTATTCCCTGTCATTTACACCAATGGGGTTGCTCAGCCCCTGAAACTGCTTTAGATCTGAGAATATATTTTTTAAAAATTACTGCAAAAAATAGTTTTAAAAAAATAAGAAGAAAAAAAGTAGGAAAAAATGTTTCCCTGTGGTCATGTTAGTAAAAGAGATGAAATAGGGAATGAAGACATGGCTATATATATAGTTCAGGACTCTTTTTGATAGAACAATTCTTTTTAATTCTGGTTGGTTTTACACACACATGCACAAACACCCTTCTCTCCCTGAAAATGAGTACCTGTCATGGTTTGGAATAGGAGAGACATTTAGGGAAGTGATGCAAAGCTTCCAGCCACTAGGAAGCTGGACACGGCTCTGTGAAAGACACATGTTAAAGGCGAAAGAAACCCGGGAACTTGCTTTTTACTTCCGGTCTGGGGACAGGTAACACGGTACGATCGGCCAGGCTGAGC
>NW_005054918.1:25185-28545 GCF_000277835.1 Geospiza fortis
TGCTATAAAAGAATGTATTTTATAAAGATCGTGAAATCCAAAAGCGTCTCTGACCACAAGCAGCCTGAGAGGCAGATGTCTATTCAAACTCCGAAATTCCTGAAGGAGGCAGGATAACCATTGGCATTTAGCTTATGAATAGACGCACCCAGCACGATGATCCCCGCCATCCCGGGAAGACGGAAGACGCCTAAGAGCGATCATTGCCCTGTTGATAACATCTGCCCTGTTGATAACATCGAACAAGATAGCCGAAGTCACCAGAAAGATACATGTGAATACACGACTTCCCCGGACTTGATCAACACCGGCTATCGACCAGGAAATGGCGATTGTCCAGCTCTGCACAGTGAAAGAAACAGCTATGAATATGCAGAGTTACAAAAGAAATTGGGACTCCTCTTCCTCGGGCATAATAAACTGTATAAAACAACCCCGCAAGAAGCAGCTCTCGTGAACAGGGAAGGGTCCAATGCGATAGAGGTCAGATCCAGGTTCACCCAGTGCCGAACCCGGGCTCGACACTGTCTCTTTGGCTGTGGTGGTTTTGAGGACCGTATTTTGGTTGCGGAAAAAGATAAATAAAATCTTTTCTCATTTTTGATAATTTGGCTTCTCGATTGATCATTTATAACAGTTTCTTTACATTGTCAGTGGAAAAGGAAAGGTTGTGGGGTGAGGAGAAGTGTTCTGAAGGGTTTCTTTTGATTCCTACTACTTTTTTGCCTTTTAGTTACTGTTAATAAAATTTTCTTTACACCCTTTTAAAGTTTTGAGCCTGTTTTGCCTTTCTCCTAATCCTATCTCACAGCAGGAAGTGAGTGCACTGGTGATTGGCCAGCACCGAACCTGCCACAGTCTTTAGTGCATTGGCCAGGAAATCTCAAAATTGGTGAAATTTCAGATTTGCGAACCAAAAACACTACACGAAATTGGTATTTCTGCCTGGTTTTTAACTGAAACCACCACAGTACCAATTTTTAGTTTACTGTATTTCCTTTCTTAACTGTGGAGGGGGGCAATCTAAACATGCTGTAACATATATGCATACCCATGACTTCAACAAATCTATTTGGTGTGAATCAGCTGAAACATCAGTCTATATCCTTAAAGGAGAAAGCCCTGAAACTACAAATTTCTTGTGACACATGCTATTCTGTTTATCAATAACTGTGCCAGCCACTCTAAAGCTATATGAACAGTACACAATATAAGGAATAATAACCCAATCCAGAAAACACAGAAGCATGTTCTGGTTTCTTCCATAGAATTACTCATATGCTTCTTATGTTAAATACAGTATGGGATTTCTTAGACTGAAAATATTTTGGTTTCAGGCTCCAATTAGCCCTAGCATAAGAAGAAGGTGTCAGAACAAATACATGTCTTTCAAATAATCTGCATGTAAATAACAATTTAAAAACACATTGGCACTGTGCCTTGTTTATTCAATTTTAACAGCAAAAACCCCTCTTCTCCCCTCACCTCTGTGTAGTTCATTTGTGTGCCCCCTAGGCAAGTCTGCCCATGAAGCACCATTCTTGCAGCATGGCCCCTAAAAGCCAGTGAGTTTCTGTGCTCCTTTTTCAGAACAAAGCACCACGATATGACAGCATTTTCATGAATCAGATTACAGCCCCAGCAAAGGATATGCAGAATTAGATCTCCAGCTGAAGGGAACAATTGGAAACACCTAATTTTGTTAAAATATGTTAAAGAAAAGTCAGCATTAGAAAAATGTGGGATCTTATACCAGTAACTTTATGAAGAAAAAATTTCCCTTTAGCCAGTATAGTTTCTCTAAGCATGTTAGCATACAAATTTAAACAGCAGCAACAAATACTACTGAAATTATTAAAACTTCTCCAGGGGCAGTGCCTCTGGGATAACATATTTAAGAAGGGAAGAAAAATTGTGAAATAACAGCAGCTGGGAGAGCAGGGTGAGAATATGTGAGAGGAACAACTGCAGACACCCAGGTCAGTGCAGAAGGAGGGACAGGAGGTGCTTCAGGTGCCAGAGCTGAGATTCCCCTGCAGCCTGTGGTGCAGCCCATGGTGAGGCAGGTGTGCTCCTGCAGTCCGTGGGGGAGCAGAGATCCACCTGCAGCCCCTGAAGGAGCCCATGCTGGAGCAGGCTGTGCCAGAAGGACTGACCTCGTGGAAAGGGACCCACATTGGAGTAGGGGAAGAGTCCTCCCCTGAGGAAGAAGGAGCAGCAGAGAGAATGTGTGAACTGACTGCAGCCCCATTCCCTGTCCCCTTGCACTGATGAGGGGGAGGAGGTAAAGAATTTGGGTTTAAAGTTAGGCCCAGAAAGAAAGGAAGGGTTAGGCGAAGGTGTTTTAAGATTTAGTTTTTATTTTCTTGCTATCCTAATTTGATTTGATTGATAATAAATGAAGTTAGTTTCCCCAAGTTGAGTTGTTTTGCCCATGACGGTATTTGGTGAGTGATCTCCCCCTGACCTTATCTCCACCCATGAGTCTTTCATTATATTTTCTCTCCCATGTCCACTTGAAGAGTGGAGTGATAGAGTGGCTTGGTGGGCATCTGTTCAGCCAGGGTCAACCCATAACACCTTGGCAAAAGCTTTAAGACCCAGTTGTGCTGGAAGAGCACCAAAATTATAAAACTCAGCACATATGGGTGTGAGGAGTCCATGCATGTTCACAGCAAGCTGGCAACATGCAGTGGCTCAGCCTTCCTTTCCCACAACAATCCATTGGCAGAATCTGACAAGGAGCAGCCTGGGACACTAGGCTGAGGCAGTGCCACCTCCAGGGGCCAGATCTCCACCCGAGCAGGAGACATAGCTGACCGCCACTGGTGCTGTGGTTCCACCGCTGTACCTGAAAATTGGCTCCCTCCCCATTGCCTCTAGCCTCAGCTCTGTAGTGCTTCACTGCCTCTTTCAACCTTTCAGCAGGCTAACTCTGGGCAGAGGAGGCCTGCCTGGGATTGTGGGCCTCAGCACTGCTGCAGTTCCTGCAAACCACCTGCCATCACTCTTCTCCTCATGAGATGGGGACAGACCTCCTTGCCTCACCACATCCCCTGCTTGCCCAACTCCCAACACCCCAGCTGAGAGGGCTTGCAGTCCAGGCTAGTCAGCCACTGCAGCCATCTTTGTTACAAAACCTTGGACAGCTCTGGTGGCGATGGGCTGCAATCCCACGACTGGCTATCACCTGCCAGGCACAGCCCCCTGCACACCACTTACACCCTTCGGGTCATTGTACCCCCATGTTAGAGACCCTTACCCTAGGATTTACATGCTGCACCTCCCTTTCTAGTTTCAGATCTTTTAATGGTACAAATTATTTCCTCAACAGGCCACCAAACTCTCAAAGAAATCGGA
>NW_005054918.1:28578-31166 GCF_000277835.1 Geospiza fortis
GGGAAAGAAGTATGAGGGAGCTGTGAGAGCATTACTCACGCCACACACAAAGCTGTGGACAGGATGCAAACACAGGCATGCTCCCACAGTTAGGTCTAGCCATGGCTAAAGCTTTACAAGATCTGAGCTAGTGAGCTCCAGGTTCTGTTGTACCTGCCTGAGCTGCTAAGTGTTTAACAAGCTACAAATTATTTGTATTTTCATTGTAAACAGGTTGCTTTAATTTAAAAATTATTTTCTAGAAGCAAACACTACAGTTTAGGAAGGAAATTGTTAGAAATAACAAAAAAATTTCTAACTGCATGTTACATTTTCACAATAGTCCCTATAGAACACATACTTTGGTCCTTAAAAGTAAACAACCAAATTAAATATCTATTTAAATGTTTCCTCATTTGAAATGATACTGAGTTACAGAATTGGTGTAAGAGACTACCATATTCTGCACCATTAGCTAATTAAAAATTCCACTGCAAGCATGAAACAGTATAAGCTGCATGATCCTCCTCTAGTGACCATCTCACACAGGACTGACATCCAATTCCATCCTCATATGCCTGCAGATGAAACATGCTTTTGCAACTGTTTTCAAAAAAAGCAGCTAGTCCTTTCTAATATTGTGTGAATAACTTGGCAAATCTCAAACTATTGATCAGCACCCTTTCCTCTCCCTGCCCTTCTTTCAGAAGTAGCTTGTGGCCGACTTAATGCGCGCCTCGGCCGGGTTTTGGGGTATCCCCGGCTGGCTGCCACAGGTCCGGATAGCGCAGTCCTGTTCAGCACAGCCTGCCTGGACTCCCAGGCAGCTCCCACCCGCAGGCTACCTTAGCAAGCTCAGGTCTTAAGTGAGATCCGCTCTTTAGTGATTATCAGCTCATTTGTGATTTCAGCTCTTTAGCTTGCTAAGTGCCTTAGGCAGACGTAGGGAGAGAGAGGACAAGGTTGTGTAAGATTCCACAGAGATGTCTTTATTGAAGTCTTCTGTGAAGGTTCTCAGGGACAGCTCTTCTGTCAAACTGGGCAAAAGTAGGGGTTTTTATAGTATACAGGAGTTTTAGAAATTGTCCAATAGTAAGGGTCGAGGCGAATGTGACCTATAGTCTTACAGAGAGATAAGCAAGGGTCCAAAGGCGGAAGGAGGGCTTCTTAGGTCCGGTCATCATGACATGGCATTTCTTAGGCTGCTGAATGCCATGGAGGCATTGCAGGCCCTGTGCCTGCTACAGTGGCCTCTCATGAATATTGTATATAAATCCACAAGTCTCAATTTAATGTTCACTTTTTATTTTGTATCCAGACACACCTCACAGGTTTTTGTTCATTCCACCTTTTCCATTTCTCACTGCCTAGACCCCAGTGCTTTAGGCCAATTTGTTTCATTCAGCATAAATTCAAGCATTCACTTCATGTGACACAGTCCACTGCAGGCACCAGGCAAAAAGTGCAGCTGCATGCTGCCTCATTGCAAGCTACAGACCAGTACCTGCATAACACAGGGCACTCTGGGAACCAGCAGTATATACTTATTTAAAGGAAAGAACTCCTCCAGTGGTGCATAGCTATATAGTTTGGAGAGGTCTGTAGGTCTATACAGACATTTGTGGCAGAAAGAGGATGGCAAGGTGGCTGTTATAGAGGGCATCCAGAACTTGACTCTCCAAGTCAATCATCACTCCTGCAGTTGCAGTAAGGAGGCATGGGGGACTCTACTGGTAGAAGCAATTTGAGAAGGAAATTCTAGGGACGAGGGGGTTGCAAAGGGAAACACTTTCCAGTGGAGTTATGCCTTTCACCCTGTCCCTCGGTGAGGAGAGGTTTGGTCATGCCCCCACTGCATTCCCACCCAGGCTCAACAGAAGTCTGTATAGAGGCAGCACTGGGCACAACAACAAAGCATCATTTCTCTCCTACCAAATTTGCAGGCTGTTCTTAAAAAGGAGAGATCAAACAGAACAAAAAAATAGCCCAACTGTGCTTACCAAATTATAGCCCTGCTATCAATATCACCTAACTGCTCAATTTACATTGGACTTAAATTGCCTAAGTTAGTTTCATTAATTAGACACAACCAGATTGTTCCCTTAATTCCACTGATACAGACCTGGTGTCTATATGCATAAATGCCTAAAAATTTAGAGTTATGCAGCTAAGCATATTACACCCACTCCATGTTATCAAAAGACAGGTTTCTTATCAGAAGCCAGGTATAAATCTAATAGCTATCTTTTACTTTCATGATTAACATCAGGCCACATTCTTTTCTCTGCACAGAATCTCATCCCATATTATTTGCATCTCAGAACATACAAAACAGTTGCTGTTCATTTCGGGGGAGGCTCCCCAGGGAGTCCCCGGGGGGTCCCCTAAGCTGTATGTTCACTGGTAGCAGCAGGCAGGCAAGGAGACTCCACACGGCTTCTGAGGGTGCTAAATAGATGAGGGTTTATTGGGGGTCCCACCCCCGGGAGCAGCATGGTTTCTGAGGGAGAAGGGAGGGAGGGGGACAGAGGGAGAGCCTAGGGGGAAAAGGGCCAAAAGAGACCATGGTCTCCCCCACACAGCTTAACAGGGAGATTCAAAGTGGGTGC
>NW_005054918.1:32231-40612 GCF_000277835.1 Geospiza fortis
TAGAGTCTGTATTTTGAACTGTGTAAAATCAGCTGCATGACTCAGTGAGTCCAAGATAAAGAGAATGGGATTATTCCAAATAGGCAAAAGCAATGGGATTGTTCCCAGATCTAAAGCCGCATCTCCAAGATGTATTTAAAACTCTGGACACAAAGCTGCAGTCATTCAAACTTTGGGAATATCACCCCTGAATTAACAGGTTAAGGCTCCTCCAGCAGTACCCAATCCCCTGATCCAGGACTAAATAGAATAAATAAGCCTTTGCAGCAGCCACATCATGTACAGTTTGAATTGTCATCCTTCAGTCTCTCTGCGGCTCCACCAAATTAAAAGTCCCACAATTTCTCCAGAAGGATTGCATTCCCATTCAGGATGTTTGTCATGGAGGC
This sequence comes from Geospiza fortis, assembly GCF_000277835.1. Classification (NCBI taxonomy): domain Eukaryota; kingdom Metazoa; phylum Chordata; class Aves; order Passeriformes; family Thraupidae; genus Geospiza; species Geospiza fortis. The sequence goes on from NW_005054918.1 coordinate 32,621, forward strand.
AGGAAGGCAGTCCTGCATGCCAAGAAGCAATCTATTTCTATTAAATAAATGCATTTGTAATTTTGTACTGTCCTGACCATGCCTGGTGCCCCTATCCATGACTTCATACAGTGTCCTGAGTCCCTCTTCTCAGTATTTGTTTATAATTTTTTCCTCATCCCATGCATTATTAAATATTTTTGTAATGCATAAAACTCACAGCTGTCCCTGCAAGCACCAAAGAATTGTTTGATTCATTAGATAAATGCTGCGGACCAGAGAACATCCCAGAGACAGTTTTGCATAATTTGTTGAGAACCTTTGGGTCAATACAGAAGAGCAGTTTGAAACTTGCTGAAGCACATTTTTAAGGCTGTCCTGAACCAGGGTCACATTTCTCAATTTCCAAGTCATTATTTTAAAGTCATAAATACCTAGAGCTAGTAGAAATCAAATGTTCCTCCGGCGGGGCGATGAAGGTCCATTTTCGTCTTAGGGTTGTCGGTACTCGAGCCGCACGTTGGGAGCCATTTGTCGCAGTTCGTTTGGAGGGAGTCCCCGGGGGGCCCCCCTAAGCTGTATGTTCACTGGTAGCAGCAGACAGGCAAGGAGACTCCACACGGCTTCTGAGGGTGCTAATTAGATGAGGGTTTATTGGGGGTCCCACCCCCGGGAGCAGCATAGTTTCTGAGGGAGAAGGGAGGGAGGGGGAGAGAGGGAGAGCCTAGGGAGAGAAGGGCTAAGAGAGCAAAGGGCCAAGAGAGCATCTCGTCTCCCTCTCACAGCTTAACAGGGAGATTCAAAGTGAGCACAGAATAAGACTTGGGCCAATGGGATTACAGATTCATGATACTTCAGGGGAGGATCACGGGCTTGGAATAAACCGTACATTTTCAAGGGGTGAGACAGAGCATACAATTTAACTAAAATGTAACACCACACAAAACTATCATGGCATAAGATGGACTGTATGCCTCATAAGAGGAGGAGGGATTTGGCTACAGAGAGCTAGTCCCCGATATGAACGCAAGCAGGTAGCTGTTGGTCAATAGCTGGGTTGTAACCAGAGTCGAACGCGGAATCTTTTGAATAGCCTATAACAAAGGGCTGTGTACACCAATAAAGCCTCTCTGATGCATGAAACCTCAATGTCGTGTCATCTCTCAGTCTCCCAACACACCATGACACAAAACATCACAAAAAAAGAATGCAAATTACATTAATTAAATTGTTTGAAATTTTAATTGAGATTCATGTTTGTTTTGCAACAGTTTCTCCAAGGCTAGCTATGATGAACCACAAGAATAATTTTGAACGATACTAAATAAAAGCAAAAATCTCAAGAAATAATTTTGCATTTGGAGAAGACTGAATAGAAAAGCCTGATTTTAAGCAAGATCTACAGGAATACCAAGAGCATTAGGGAACATCCTTGCAAAAATTCCTCCCTTTACATAGGGCTTTGAAAACAAAGTTTTTCAGAAATAGGGAGGCACTTCTAATCTCAAGGCAATAATTGAGAATTGGAAGTCCTTATCACCCTTAAAGATAGAGCCAGACAATATTTTCTAAACAAACTTAAGATTAATAGGTCGTTACTGTAAAGTTATTAAAATTATATTGATTCTTGCCACTGGGATCTGGCACTGTAATTGACAGCCACTCAGTTGTTCCTAATTTATTGGATTAAGAAAATAATGCAATATTTCATAGATGCTATTGTTTTGTTGTCTAATACTGATTAAATATTTGCACTCCTACTTTTCAATTCACATTTTAGCATTCATACCTATGGCTTTTACTTTTAGTACAATGTCTTTGTGTCAAGTGTCAGAATTTCATTAAAAGAAGTTAGGAACCTGATACCATATAGACAAGCCTTCTCTATATGTTTAAAAATATTCCCTTTCAAAAACGACAATTTATAAAAGAAGTGTCTGCTGGTAGCTTTCTTCCAGCTCATGTTTACCACAGATTCTACTGAGCTTTTCCTAATTTAAAGTGTGCCTTTTAGAGTGTCCTGCTGTCTCCACATGGAATGTTTCCTCCCTCATCTCCTCCTAAATTTAATGAAGAAAAACCCTAAATCAGCAGCTGACAATTTTAAGCAAAAATATAAAGTGCTATATAACATTATCCGCATTGCCTTTTATTGAACTAGGTTGAACACTCTCTCTAGGAGCTTTGTGGAAATTTCACTCCTGTTGAAAAGGCACAGTATTTTTGTGCTCTGAGACCTCCAGCAACAATGTTTTTTCCCCAGCCTGAAAGTTAGGGACTGCTGTTAGGAAACAGCAAACAAACAGTCTGCCCAGAAAATTCACAGGTACCTGATTATCCACTTACATTAGAACCCACCAGATTTTACTGATTCTTCTGCCACAGACACCCTGCAAATCTATAACAAGAGTTTGCTTCTATAGCAAGAAAAAAAGAGGCAAAGTTACTCTTACATATACCTAGGGATGATGTAAATGATACAAGCTGTTCATTATTAAAATCCTAACAAAGCTGTGGTGGTTTCCGTTCCATGGCACTACATGAATGGTAAAGTTATTTTTCACATAGGAGAGGTTTAGTTCTACATGGAGAAAACTAACTTTGGTCCACTTGTCCAGCTTCCTAAGGACAGCATATTGGAAAGGTGACCACAGACCATTGGTTCAAAAACCAATGTAAAAGCTAGCAAAACCAATTGGGTACTTAATTCCTAAAGCTGCACAGTGTGGTCATTTGTCCTAGTTATCCACCTTTTCATTCTGTGTGTCCACTAATTGTTGAGTTTTTAAGCCTTCAGCTTGTTCATGATCTTCCATATCTGCATCATCTACTTGACTGGTTTCATTTTCTTCTGCTTCTCCTTGATCAACACTTTCATATTCTACTTGTTCAAGGTCTGTTCCATCTATAAGTTCTGCCTGTACTTCTTCCATCTGTATTCGACTTACATGCCCAACATGTAATTGCTCCACATGCACTTCAGCACCTTGTTCAGTCTGAATGTGTTCAACTTCTAAATAACTAATTTGCACCTGTTCTTGCAGTTCCTCCATCTGTGTGCCTTTCACTTGATTGTCCTGTATGAGATCCTGGTGCATCTGTTCCACAGTTACCTGTGCAGGATCCACTTGTACCTGAATTACTGGTAGGACATGCACTTGCTCAACTTGTTCTATTATAGTCATTGATGTTACTGGTTCAGCTTCCATAGCTTCCACTGGAAGAATCTCTTCTGTCACTATTTGTTCTGAAATACTGTGCATGTCTTTGAGATGCCTTCTTAGCTCACTGCCTTGCATAAACCACAAATCACATAAGGTACAGTGGTTGGGTTTGACACCTGTATGTATTACCAAATGATTTTTAAATTGATCCCAGCTGTTAAACACACTGTTACAAACCTGAAACAAAAGATACAGTGTGTTAAACAGTGCCAACAGAAATATAACAAAGTATAGCGCCTATTTCAGATCATGGCTTCACATAGCATAGCTTCTTGCTACTTGGATTAAAAAACCCCACCATGTATGTTAGAGGTAAAAGCAGAGAAATCAGCTTCAAATGAACAGAAGACCTGGTATTTATTTTTAAGATACAGTGTGCCATTTTGAGTTGTGCATACAGAGGATACCTACAAAATTAATCAGCCAGTACAGCATGTAAAAGCTTTCCTATTTTAACTTTATGTGAAATTCACATAGAGATTCACACCCCAATAAATGTCTGATGCTAGAATTTTGAGTGGAAATCTATTTATGTAATATCATATGATCAAAGTGCAATTCAAACTGTCCTTTTACTGAAGTTCTAGATGCAGTACTAATAGCCTACTTTTATTTATCAGTTTTCATTTGTTCACGGCATTGTAAGATTTAGCTGGATAGACTAAACTCTCACATTTTGCCATTTCAAACAAAAAAAATATTTGAGCGATTTTAGCAGATAAAAATCTCTTAAAACTCCATCTTTTTAAGTTTCTTCCAGCTAAAAGTACTTCTTTGACTGCAGACATACTATTTTCATAAAGCACATGAGCACACTTCCCTTCAGCTGGCAGTGAGGTAAGTAGCTTGAAAACAATACACAAAGACTGCAGAAATGAACGAGGTGCCAGGGTAGAAGAGAGAAGAGTGGGGTAGAATCAGGCTTGGAGTAAAGAAACAGGGTCAGGGGTTTCTGTCCGTACGAGTGCTCTTGGCTTCAGAAAGAAGCAAAGAACATGCATTTCACTGTTGGAACCCCTTCACTGTTGGCAAATAATTTTGAAACAGAATGTTCCATCTCCTCAATGTACAGCAACAGCACAAAAGGATGATGGAGTATCTGACAGGGATTAACTCAAGGAATGGGTCTGTGTAATGGAGCTGAATATCCCCATTTTGCTGTTGAAATCTTAAAATCACATTTGTGATGCTAGCAACATGCTTTTTGTATATGTGTGTCCCCATGGCTCATGCTTTAGAAAGAAGTTGCACACACAGACTTCTTAAAATACTAACCTTATAGATAAGTACTCAAAATTAATTAGTCATACATAAAGGTAATGACTATCAGTAACACCCAAGCACATAATTACTGTTCTTGCCATATGGAGCCTAATTCAGTTCTCACGGCATTCACTGAAGAGCATCCAAAGTGCTCATCAAGCAAGTGCAATTTTATTTTTTCCTTCTTGTTCAGTGAGCCAAGATTTTATTTATTGAACACCATTCAAATTCAGTTTTAAACAGAAAAATAAATCAATAATTTATGCAAGAATTCTTGTAGTTGCTGAGGGCTGAAATAACACTAACCCACATTCACAGTTATCTGTAACAGAAAACTACAAGGTGAAGTAATTAAACCAAAGGCTCACAAAGACAAAACAGTATCTTCAGTGAAGCTACTAGGTACAATTTTGCGTTATATAGTAGTTCTCATGTTCAAAACAAACTTATCTTTTAAGACAAAGGCATGCTCCCAAGAATTAACTTTAGTCTAGTATAACAACTAAGCAATGCCACAGCATCGGTGAAACTTGGATTAAATGATGAATTTATTCACCTCCTGCAGTATTTGCTGCTTTCTTTGAATAAGATCATTCTTTTTTTCAAAATAAAGCCAATATCCAACAGTTTTCTTTACTATATGACCTAATTTAACCTCAAACCACAGCAATTCTGTGTGCTGAATAAGGTGAGAGCCTTATTTGAGACTGTCACAGCAGTGGGGCAGCAAAATGGCAAATAAAAATGCTACAACCAACCTCAGCTCTCATATTTTCTAGCTTTTCAGAATCAACTTTTAAAAGCTAAGTAATAGTCTTCTGAACAGCTTTTCACATGTCAGTTGCGTAGTAACCAAGTACCCTAGCTATCCATCTACAACATTTATATTTGCTTAAAAGACATTATGGATTATCATCATAAGTTGAAATGACTTTCCAGCCAGTCAGTATATTGGTATTAAACAGAAAAAAAATAAATTAGGAAATTGTCACCATTGAGTCAGAGATGACACACAGTTGGATCAGAAGGCAAAGTAGCAAAGGCCTTGTTTATTTCATCCTCTCTTCTTTTATAGCTTAGTTCGCTATGGGTGGACCTGATTGGTCATTTAATCAATACATTTCATCTGTTTGGCTAATTAACAAGACACCCCATTTGTAAACAATCTTATGAGAAAAACAGCAAAACAGATTATTAGAAAAACACCACCTGCAGGTTGTTTTAATATTTTGCTATCAATGTTTATCTCCAGCTCCTAAAGCTTCCCAGGCCGATTCTAGGAAAACTTAGCTATAGCTTTCTCTCTCTCTGACTAGAGAGCTACCATCACAGGAAATAAAATAGTACTTTGTATTTTGGACTTTAGTGAAGCATGCTCACAAGCAGGAAAGGCCTAGGTCTGTGCATCAAGAAGCAGAATGATTAGTAATATACAGATGAACACTTACCTACTCACAAGAATCTAACTGATTAACTATTATGAAGCTCCATATCAGTAATTTCATATTTTAAATGGAACTACTTAGATATAAGAATTTACCTTCATGTCATGGTTGAATGCAGCCTTTATAATTTATTTTGCTAAAAATAGTTCTTGGAAACAAAAGTCCACTCTCTATGCCTTTCCTGCTCAGTACTCTCACACTCCCTCCCTCAGCACAGGAAGGTGTCTAGCCTCAAACTCTGCTACTTCTATTACCCACCTGACATTCGTACAGCTTCTTTCTTCCCTTTTTAGCTCCAGCTCCAGACTGACAGGCTGTCAGGTGACATTTGAGTGTACTATTCCTAGCAAAATGCTCATGGCAGTTTGGACATTCAAATGGTTTTTCACCTGTTAAGACAAACACGGGGATTTGTAAGTGTATAAAACCAGCCAGTTTTTGGTCAGCTCTTCCTTTTGTGTAGGTAAAGATGTGGCCAACTGGACTATTCTACAGAAGAAAAAGACATTCTATGTAAATTTTATATAAATAAAATTGCAAAAACCTAATGTGGAGTCATAACTCTCATTTATAAAAACAAAACAAACTGGACAAAACAAAATAAAACCCACAGACATGATAAAGTAACACAATTCCCAGTGTCATTTAAGGTATATGCAGGTTTTTATGAAAGTTAGGCTATTATTCTGATGAAATATCTTAAAGAAATAGGAGCTATTTCTCTCTTTTCACCTGATAATAACAGTTAAAGACTCAACATTGATATATACAAAGTGATACATTAAAGAAGGAGGTATTTAAATAATGCAAAGTTTTATTTTCAAGAACAATGGCAGCTTATGCTTGAGAGCTGAAACTAAGCTCCAGAAAAAGAAGTTGGCACAGAATGACCATGAAGTAACAATGCATTGGTATTAAAACAAACCAAGCCCAGAAATTTTAATTCAAAGTAGTATACTGTTATTACCATCATCAAATAGTAACAAAGAGCAGCTGCTGTCTCTGTTTACTAATTTCATAATGCAGAAATACAATGAAATTCAAGGAAATTAAAGTACAAAAAATTGGTATTAGTGTGTTTCTTCTAAGTCTGATAATTAATCTGTGGAGGTACTGATACCAACATCACTATTGAAACAAACTGTTTAATGAACTCCAAAAGAGGTTGAGACATTTCATTGAGTAACATAAGAATCTATTCTAGCTCAATTCAGTTTAAAAGCCTACATTTTCAGGGATGTAGTAATTATTGACAACTGAGATGGAAAGCAAATAAACCTGTATTTTGAGAAATAAAGATATTCAGCACCATCTAACTTTTCAAAAGAAATCCATAAGTAGCCTATAATTCTCACTTATACACTCAAAGGCCTCAGAAAAACATTAAATGGAGGGAACATTCCCCTTAATGCTTAAAAAAGGCTACACTTTTGGAAACTTTCGTACAGGTAATGCAGGGTATGCTGAACTACCATCTGTCTGGCAGATCAAAAATCACAGACATTGCACAAGCAACCAAATACATTGGTGAGCCTAAAGAATGACCCAGGAGGTGATCTCCAGGAGTAAAAAACTGGACAAGGAAGGCAAGAGACTGGCATGGCTGAGTGGGGAACTGCTGGTCAAACTAAAGGGAAAGAAGGAAATGCACAGGTAGTGGGAACAAGGACAGCTATCCTGAGAAGAGTATAGAGATGGAGTTTGGTTGTGGTAGAGATGGGATGAGGAAGGCCAAGGTGAAACTTGAACTGAACCTGGCAAGGGACACAAAGAATAACAGGAAGGGCTTCTACAGGTCTGTCAGCCAGAAAAGGAAGGTCAAATAAAGTATTACCCCTGATAAACAGTGCTGGAAAACTGGTAACAATGGACAAAGAGAAGGTTGAGGTACTCAACTATTTTGACTCAATCTTCAATGCCAACCTCTCTTCCCACACCTGTCGAATGGATGGACAGCAGGACGGGGACTGGGGGAGCAAAGTCCTTCCCACTCTAAGATCAGGCTCATGACCACCTGAGGAACCTGAATGCACATAAGTCCACGGGACCTGATAAAATGCATCCCAGAGTCCTGAGGGAAT
>NW_005054919.1:0-1359 GCF_000277835.1 Geospiza fortis
GTTGCTCTCCCTTGGTCATCTGTGTCATGCATCCATGGCTGTGTGTCTTGTCCCTGCTCCTGACACATTGCCAAGGTGTCCCAATGAGTAGGAAAGTGGTGGGAGCAACCAGCATGGACTGCCTGTGGCTGGATGATGCCTCCTTCGCTCACTGCCTTTCCTGTGCAATGCCAGAATTTGGAGTATTTGGGTGGGGTAGCCAGCCCTGGGTGAGAGAAGGATCCCCTCCAGCTGTAGGCATGTAGGCCACTGTGCCCAGCTGTGAGAGGAAGCCCCTGCCAGGCCCCTCAGGCACACCTGGTGTGGGGAGACATCTCCTTGTGATCCTCATGCTGACACCATAGGGTGCTGCCCAGGGATACTCCTTTTGGGTGGGAAGAGCTCAGGATGACCTCCAGGCACTGGGACCAAGTGGGGCAACAGGGAGCTGCCAGCAGAAGCCAGGGGTGATGCCCGGTTGGATCCTCAATGTAGCTGTGACAAGATAATTTGCCCTTCCTGTGCACTCCACCTTTGTCATCTGCTGCACTGTGGGTGCATGGCTGCAACAGGGTTTTCTGTGGGAGGAGGCACCACTGATACGGCCCTGAGGCTCCAGAGCCCATGGCTGTACCCCTCAGCATGCAGGTGCCACCAACAGTGGGGCACAAGAGGAAGGGTAAAGGCATTAGTAGGAAGAGAATACCAGAGACTGTGTGAGTGAAACAACAATTTATTTCCTTTAAATATTTCCTGACTAAAGGGTTGCAGGAGTCCTGCTAGTGTTGCTGTCAGGGCAGGCTCCTGCTGGGAGGAGGAGAATCTTGGGAGCTAGGGACTCTCTTCTTTGGGGAATCCTGGGACCCCTTGCACAAGAGCTTCTTGCCCTGGCAGAGGGCAGAGGGGTTGCGGCTACAGCCCTGGACAGAGAGACCTGCCACCACTGGCTGCTGCAGTCTCGGTCCCACTCTGAGGGGTTGGGTGCAGGTGAGGAGCAGCTGGGGCTCCCAGTGGAGGTGGATGCTGATATACCAGGCTTTTTCTCCACCTTGGAAGCTGCAGGGCTGCTGGTAGGGGTCCCCTCCCAGGAGCTACTGGGCCAAGAGTTGCTGGATCTGGATCTGGATCTTCTACAGTTGATGGAGCTCCTGGAGCTGGAGCTGGAGCTGGCCATAGGGCTGATGTTCTCATCCCTGACAGGACCAGAGCACAGCAGCCTCTGGGCCTCCTGGTTGCACTGGCCCACGATGACACTGCTGATGCTGTGGATCAGTGGCACTGTGTGCTCGCTGAGGAGAGGCTGCAGCACCTGGACCAGCATCTCCACATCTGGACCGTAGATGCAAAGGCTGTACAGGATGCAGCTCTCTATGTCTCCAA
>NW_005054919.1:1500-16896 GCF_000277835.1 Geospiza fortis
GGGGACAGTGTTTCCTGTGGAGGAGACAGAGGTGGCACAGCTGCATGACTGCGGCTGTTTTCATCCAGGAGGAAGGGAGCTGCCCCTGCCTGACTGTTGGTCTGTGGTGATTCTTTGGAGGCTCTGATGACCATGTCTATATAGTCATCTTCTTCATGGCCAGGAAACCTGACAGTCTCTACTGGTCTGCTGCAGAGTGGACACACTGGACTTCTTGTCCACCACAGGATGCACTCCAAACAGAATTGGTGGTCACAGGGCAAAGCAGAAGCCACATCATTTTGAGTGTCCTGGCAGATGGGGCAGCTCCACTCTGTCCCTGTGGCCATTTCTGTGCTCTGCAGAGGGCTGGGGAGAGGTGAGGACCATGAGCTGCTCCCACTTGTAGAAATGCTTGGCAGGTGTCAAGGTTTGAACCGGACTGGCCCAGGCTCTGCTAGTGGCCAAATATCAGCAGTGAGATACATGATGTCAGAATCCATCCTCTGGTGAGGTCACAATCTGTCACTTGTGATGTCATCAGGATGTGAGACAGGATGCTCTCCCTTGCAGGTGCACAGTGCCAGGAGGAAAAAGGAAGTAGGAATTTCTTGTTTTGAACTTCTACATTTCCATGTTGCTCTCTCTTGATCACCTGTGTCACACATCCATGGCTGTGTGTCTTGACCCTGCTTCTGATGCATAGAGTGTCTGCAGCTGTCCCTCACTGCCTTTCCATGTTCAGTGATGGGATTAGGAGGATTTGGGTGGTCGGTGGCCAGCCCTGGGTGAGTGTCTTCCATCCCTGTGGGTTGATTTCCTGCTTCAGGGACAAGCAGAAAGGAATGTTTTACTCCAGCCCCATCCACTCCCACTGGCACTTGCCCACAGCGCCAGGTCCCTCTCCACTTCCCAAGTGTCTGTGTTTCTGGAAGCCAGTGTGTTGGTCCTCCTCAAACCCATCAGCAGTGGAACCTGGTCTCACAGCCGCAGGAAGGAGCTGGAGTTGCTGCCTTCCTGAATAGGGTAGAAGGGCCCTTTGCCCATGACTCCAGAGTGCCCAGGAACTGTCACCATTGTTGGTCCCACTGTCCCATCCTCCCTTCTTACCTTGAGCTATTGTCAGCACATTTGAGTCACTAGCACTGGACCACTCCTTTTCACATTGAGAAGAGCATACTTTCTTAGCCTGAGGGCTAGGGTGGTGCAAGTTGGGACTGCTGGGGGGAAGGCGCAGGCACTGGCTCTGCTCGAGTGACAGCCCCTTGTCTCTATTCACAGGGCTTCTCATCTGCCCCCCTAGGACAGGCCATCACATCCAGGCTTTTCAGGCCCACACCAGATTTTCCTGGGATTTTTTTGAAGTTGGAGTCTGCCATCTCTAAAACCCTGCTGGATCAATGGTGATGGCACAAGGACACTTTTTGCTGCTTTCTGGGACTGTGTGACTGTTCTGCTTTGCTTACCCAGTAAAAAGGTTTGGGAGTCGAGTTTGGGAAAATCCCCAGATGCTCAAACATAGGCTTTCTCTCTTTTCTCTTAAAGTAATTGTAAACTCCTTCCCAGTTTTTTCCCAGACACCTAAAAGCTACAATTAGCTCAGGCTTTTTAAAAAGGTAATGAGAACCAATCCGTTTCATTAGACAAGTTTGAAAATTCTTTATTGACTTGAGGCTATTCAGAGAAGGTGTCCAATATCAAATATCATAATCTGTTCTGAAATATAATAAAGAAAATTCTCATGACAAGTTTTGTAAGTATTGCCAGTGGTTCCATCTCAGAAACTCTTGCTTCTGTTCTTCACTATTTTGCAGTGGTTTTCCTTGTGCTTTCTAGCATGATTTATTTAAAAACAATTTCCACTGTTCCTCCGGGGGGGAAAAAAATGAAACCATCTACTAATCCTAAAAAAAATAAAAATAAAATATGCACAAAGTTTTCCTATTTACCAATACTTATAGAGCATCCAGTTGATCAATACTGGGGCCAAAACATCCTTTAATGTCCTGGTGAATGACCTGGAAGCTGGGACAGAGAGCACCCTCAGCAAGCTGGCCTTGTCCTTAATTTTTGTGGTTATAGAACTGCATCGTCCAGGGACTCCAGTGGCACCAAGGCTAGCTGAGCACTTGCAGGTTTAGCCATCAGAACCTTCTTTATTATCCCCTCTCAAAATGCTCAGTCATGGTCTGATCTTTCTTCAGCAGAACTGGAAATAAAAGGTACTTCTTGCTTGTCTCTGGTGATGTGATTCCTCTTCATGCCAAAATGCATGGATGGCATTTGGTCACCTCATAAAAGATGATGAACAAATATCAAAAGGTGATTATTGGTGTCCTAAACACAAGTTTGAAACACAGTGCAGACTGTGAAAAAAATGAAAAAAAAAAAGTTCTGGATATTAATTATTCTCCAAAAGAAAATTTTAAAAAAGTTTAAATAGAACATTTTTTACTTCTTTTAGACTAGTCTGTAAAAACCCCAATAACATAATTAGCCATACCTTTTGCTTCACAGCAAGGACATAACTAACAATTGGCACATAGCAATGTCAGCTCCTTAGGGAGCACCCTGTAGGTAAATGTTCCACACATGTAACACCAGCAGCAGACAAAAGAAGAGATGCAGAGGTCTGGAGCCTTTGATCACCTGAGGATCCACAGGATTCTGAGGGCTCTATTTTTAACATAACCATTAGTTTTAAGACCAGTAACTTCAAAGCAGAAAAGAGAAAATTCTGCAAAGAACTCTGCTGCTCTTACAGTCTCTGAGCACCCTGAAGTGGTGGGTGTTCCTGAGTACCAGTTCCACCTGGAATATGCCATCACACCATTCTTCCCAAGTTTAAAACTGGATCTCCATACAATACTCTTTTTTTGCCTTATTTGCATTGCCAGCCCTGTGCCACAGCTACACTCTTAGGTCTGCAGCTGTGCAAGGCAGAGTCCCAGGCTTGGCTCCAGCAGACAAAGGGAAACCTTGTGGAACTGGCATGCAGACGCCACATGGGCTGCCTAAGATTTTTGCAAAACTCAGCCAAAAAAGTTGTTCAGCCCTCAGATTCCACCTGATTGAGCTGTCTGTGGACATGCAGCAGCATGAGATACATCCCAAAGAGAGTCTTCAAGCATGAGCTGTTTTTAATGCCTATTGACAGGTTTAACTGCAGATCTTGGGTGTTATAAATGAATTATGATCCGTAGCCAATTAAAAAATTGACAACAATTTATTAGACAAAATGACAAAAATATAAATTTCAAAAATCTTACCACAGCCAAGTCAGCTAACAGTCCCGGGAGCAGAAGCTGGGTGCTTTGGGATCAGGCTGGCGCGACGTCAGCTTTCCCCCAAAGACACACCATGCGCTCGCCGGGGTCAGCTTATATACACTTTATTTAGCCCAGGGCGAGGATGACCGCATATTTCTTTGTGTGTCTTTACATGCAAAGTTGGGTTTATACATGTGTACAGCTATACAAAGGCAGGAGCCCAAACTCAGACGACCGTCTGAGCACCCCGGTCCGAGGAGGTATTCACATGGAATGGGCAATGTCCATTCTTGCAGGCTGTCTCCAGGTGTGGGATCCCGTGGATTCCTGTCCAAGTGGTCTATTCCGCGAATGTCCAGATAGCATCTTCCTGCCTGGTATTCCGGGAAATCTCCGATGCCTCCGGGTAGAGCTTCTCCATACGTATTTCTGGCTTTGGAAGCTGCAGGCTCTGCCAGGAAACCTCCAATTCCCTCAGGCAGAGCCATTAAGTGAAGCTGCCGATCTCATCATTGGAATGCGAGACAAGAGTTTCTCCCTGGCTGGTATAAATCTTTACCTAAAGTTAGATTCCTTAATATATCTATTTTTATTATTAAAGCATGAATTAACTACCTACATTTATAACATTGGGTGACACAGGGGGTTGAGATTTGTTTTTGCAAAGCAGGAGAATGGTGGCTAACAGAGAAGAAAATACCTTGTGTCAAATTTAGTGTATTTTTAGTGTTTTACATAAGTTTACATTTTCTGGTAGTGCAGAAATGTTATTCGTATTGACTTCATAGGGGTTTTTTGTCCTGAAGAAGCTTCTTAGAATAATCTTAGAGTATCAGAAGACAAAACAGTCTCTGGGAGGCAGTAAACTCTGAGTCTCTCTCAAGGCTAATTTAAAGCAAAGAACATGAAATTCTAAACTCTGCAGAAATGTTTCCCTGCCCTAATTTTATCTCTCCTTTATAGTTTGGCCACAGCTACTCTGAGGTGAAGAATAGATGCCAGTATCTCCACAACAGGCTGTTAACAGGAAGAGATTAATACAGGAACTGGACAATCAGGAAGTGGAGTTCTGGTGGCAGTAGTCTGCTTCAGCCAGCCAGTCTATCAGGGTAGCTTATTTACTTAAAATTCAGGATTAATACCTGTAAGATTGTATATGCCATTATGGAATAGTAACTTAATTATTTAAGATTATGTTAATTAGTGTCCAAATTTGGTATTAAAGAAGTTTCAGTAACTACTTTTGTTGTTATCGCTTATACCATATTTCAAGCTGCTTTTTTCTTGTCTTTTTCAGGATTCAGTTTTGTGCATTGAAATTAATTTATCAGTAGACACTGGAGGCACAGTAATTCTGTGAAGTTGTGCACATTTTAAGAAAAATATTGTAGGAAATTGAAATACTTTAGGATAGTCTAACTCTGTTTTCTCTTCTCTCTTGTTATAACTATTTGCCTGGAGTGATAGAGGGACTAGAAATTTGCAGAAAAGAACAAGGAATTACCTTGTTTTGGAGGGTTAAAGAGGCAGAAACTCACCCCTGTAACTTCAGCCCCCATTGTAGTGATGGCTAAATGTATTTGCTTGTAGCTGTAGGTTTTTCCTATAAAATTGCTACTTTCATTGTGGAAGATAAAAGCATTCAACAATCTAGTAGTTCCTCAGCTGTAATAATATTGGGAAAATGAATGTTTTACAAAAATGAAACATATCTAGTGTTATAAACAAAATTCTGCCAATATTTTTTTATAGAGAGAAGTTGCAGAACCAGACAGACCAGGGTGGCTGCTGAGGTGCAGCCACCCTGTTTGTTATGTTAATCACAGGTCATTAGAGTGAATCGTTCTTTTTGTATCAGTAAAGACTCTAGCCAGGGCGGAGTTGATAGCTCTTCTCCCCGGACAGTGAGAGAAAACAGACGAAAGGGGGGGGCATTAGAATGTGCAGATTAACTTCAGGATCAGCGTACCATGAGAAGGGTCGGGCTTACCGAGAAGACCCCAAAAACAACGAGCCAATGCAAAATTAAGAAATTAGAGTGATTCCTGGACGTGAGGAACAGAGTGCTGAGCCTGCAGAGATACGGAAGTCATCTGGAACCGGAACCCGGAGCCGGGAAGCAGTGGAAAGCCAGAAAGACTGGGGTTTCGCCCGGACGCTCCCACAAGGATCAGACCCCCCAGCTCTGCCCCTAGTGGACAAAGCTGTGCATATCCTCCTCCTCTGAGCCACGCTGGGAAAGAAGATGGAGACTGCAGACCCCTTGGGCTTCCCAATCTTGAGCTGATCACTTTTAATAAAGGCATTAAAAGGACAAAAGTCTCCTGCCCTGTTTATTTCATCTAGGTTTTGGGCAAGATTATAACTTAAACATGTTAGTATCTATTTATATGCTATTATAAGGTATTTTTTGAAAAGAGAGAGGAAAATAAGGTATTGTTTACATGAAATATTTATTGAAAGATTTTTGTCCTGGGTGCCATAAATATAAAAAAGATGACATGTCTATAACTATTAACTACCGTGATTACCAAATAGCAGGAGCTTCTATTTCATTCAGCTTTTTGGTTTGTTTTAATGTAAATCCCTGCTTACTTTATCCTGTGAAAGCACAGATTGGTCAAAACTGAGCCAAATCTTTGAGCGTCTAAAACTGAGCCAAATCTTTGAGCGTCTCACTGCATTTGTCATTTCAAAATGCTGCCAAGTGAAAAGGGAAGTATTATAGTTTCAAAATTTTTTTTGGTGCTTTTGACACAGATTTTGGTAGTATGACTAGCTGACTTCATCTCCAGCACCAAATTATCCTGTTGTGCGTCACTGGGAGCCAGAAAATGTTTCTCTTCCAGAAAACAGGCAGTTCTCCATACTGGGATCCATTCTGGCAGTTCTGTGCCCTGTATCTAAGCCACATGCCTGGGTCTGACGTGAGCTGCCACTTGGGACACAGCGCCTCTGTGTGTGTGCCCATTCATAGCCCTGTCACTGTGTCACTGAGACCCAGCACAGCTGATGGATTATTTTCTTCACCCCTCTTTCATAGCACTTGAAATAAATAGGGCTGGAGATCTTTTCCCTTTTTTAAACCCTTTATTAAAAATCAGCTTGGGTGGGAAGAACCGATGGGTCATGCTCATGCCACTGCTGCTCCCAGGAGTGACACGGAGGAGGAGGAAGAGTGCACCTGTGTCCGCTGGTACACAGGCAGAGCTGGGGATTCTGTCCTCATGAGAGCATCAAGAGATTCCCAGTTTTTCAGTTTGACATTTGAGGTCCTCTTTCTAGCCAACATCTTTTTAGATTAGGGTGAGGGGTAAAATGGGTCTTAGTGGACACTGGATTCTGTTCCTCACGTCTAGACATCACTTCGATCTCTCAATTTCGTGTTGGCTTGTTTGTTTTTAGGGGTTTTTGTTAGGTTTGGTGAGGGGCTTCTTCATTTGCATGCCAACCCCGATGTCCCCTCGTCTTCACTGTCTGGGTACCATCTTCCAGGAAGCAGCAGGGTGTTACTCGACAAAAAAGGGGAATTCCCAACCCTCAACAACAGGGAACAAAAAACTATTAACAACAGGTGATTACAACAACAAACAGTTAGAACTCCACCCTGGCAGCAACTGGCCCAACCTGTGAACTCTGCAACCTTTTAAAAAAATGGGCAACTTTTCTACTCATAACAGCACTGACCTGTACTTGCCTGCACCTCTGGGTTACAGGCTGTGCCTACACTGCAGTTGGAAGTCAGTGCTGCTGCAGAGGTCCAGCACTGCAGTTCATCGTTGGACCTGACAGGGCTTTAATGGGAGTTTTTGCTCCACTTGCACTGAGCGTTTCTGAAGCCTTGTGAGTGCCCACACCAGCCTGTGTGCTGCAAAACAGTGAATCTGCATCTCTCTTGTGTACCTGGAGTGGATATTGTTGTTCAGCAAATGCTGGGAGCCCACTGGAGCAGGGCTCGTGATGGTGTTACTGCCTGCCCTGTAGACCTGACCTGCTCACACAGACACACAAACATTGCCTGTGGTGACATGCTGGCCGGGGGGCTGATAAAGTGTGCAAGAGTGCTGCTGTCCTGTGCAGGCAGAGAAACAGGAAAGATGTGCTGGTGAAGAAGAGGGGATTTGTTCTGGCGCATTTGGGTAAGTGTGCTGCTTCAGAAGGTGTTGGAAATCCAGCGCTATTCCTTCAGGATTCCACTCCATCACCATTCCAATGCTGCAGGTGCTGTAGACAGGCGAGCTCCACACGGGATCTCACTAATCCTTGATCCTGGCGGCTGTAAATCCTCATGCTGGTATCTAGCAGTGATCAAAGAGCATCTCTCTGCTCTTTTTTCTCCACCATCAAGCCAGTGCAGAGAACTGACTCCAGCTCAAGACATTCCATGTGATCAACAGGAAACCTGGCTTTGGTCTTTCTGGCATGCAGTTCTGTTCAATGAGGGGAATACATCTTAACTGCATCACTTGTCTGAAAAATCAAAATAGGCTTTGAACATCTTGTGTTTTGAAAGCATAAACTTTGAGAATCTAAAACTTCTGCCAGTTTCAGCAATACTGTGGAAAATATAATGGGAGGTAAATGAATATAAACAGAAGGTTATACCTCATTTGCAGAAGGTATATATCTCATTTGCATAAAGCATGAATCTTTAAAAAAACTTTTATTGACGGTTTTTTATCAAGTACATATCATTATTGCCAATTACTGCTCCCTTCACTTTTTCCCACTCTTGCTCTTCCATCCTCACTAACACCATGGATGGATAGAGTGGGAAATGTCCTCAAAACAAAAAATGAAAAGACTTGCAATACCTGAAAGCTTTCAAAGGGGACACAAGGAATGGCAGTGCCAGGGAGAGCTCTCTGTGGATCTTTGCTTTCATTAAATCCATGAATAGTTTGGGTTAAAAGGGGATTAAACACTACGTCATTCTATCCCCTTGCCATGGCAGGGACAGCTTCCACTACCCCAAATTTCTTCAAGCCCAGTCCAGTTTGGCCTTGGACACTTCCAGGGATGAAGCAGCCACAGCTTGTCTGGGCACCCTATTCCAGGGCCTCACCACCCTCACAAGGAAGAATTTCTTCCCAATATCCAATTTAACTCTGCCTTCTTCCAGCCTGAAGACATAACCCCTTATCCAGTCCCTCCAGACATTGTCTGAAGTCTCTCTCCAGCTCTCTTGGAGTCCCTGTAGGCTCTGAAAGGGGCTCAAAGGTCTCCCTGAAGCCTTCCCTCCTCCAGGCTGAGTCCCCCAGCTCTCACTACCTGTCTCCATAGCAGAGGAGCTCCATCCTTGGGATCAGACCAACTAAACTAAATCTCATGGCAGAAATCAAGTACTTGATTGTGATGAACCATCAGGCTTCCAGATAGATAAATTATGTTTAACATGTCTCAGCAGTTGCAGAAGCTACAGAAAAATAATAAAAGCAAGTAAATTGAGGTAAACTAAAACCAAACATAACACAATGTTGACATCTTCAAATCAAGGACACATGGCCAAACAGTCAAGACAAGGCCAGATTATGAGGAACAAAATAAGGGCAGCTCATCAAACTGGATAAAGTGTAATTGTCCAGGGGAAATTGTGATCACTCATGGCCACCAACCCAAGAAACCCACCAACTCAACAGACGGGTGAAGGGCTGGAGCACAAGTTTGATGAGGAGCAGCCAAGGGAGCTGGAGGGCTTAGCCTGGAGAAAAGGAGGCTCAGAGGGACTTTCTGGCTCTGCACAACTCCTGACAGGAGGGTGCAGCCAGGTGGGGGTCAGGCTCTGCTCCCAGGGAACAAGGGACAAGATGAGAGGATATAGTCTTAAGCTGCACCAGCAGAGGTTTAGGTTGGACATTATGAGGTATTTCTTTCCAGAAAGGGTGATTAAACACTGGAAGGGGCTGCCCAGGGAGGTGCCGGAGTCAGTGTCCCTGGAAGTGTGTAAGGAACATGGCACACCAATGCTGTGGTCTGGTCGACAAAGTGGTGTCTGGTCACAGGCTGGACTTGATGATCTCAGAGCTCTTTCCCAACTAGTCAGAGAGACCTCATTGCTGTATTCAACTTTGCGCAGGAAATGAAGGGACAGACATTGATCTCTGCTCAGTGGTGTCCTGTGACAGGACCCAAGGGGACCTGAAATTGTATCGGGGAGGTTTACGTTGGGTATTTGGAAAAGCTTCTTCCCCCAGAAGGTGTTTGTGCACTGGAAGAGGGAAGTGGTCACAGCACCAGCCTGACAGAGCTCAAGGTGCACATTTGGACAACACTCTCAGGCGCACGACGTGATTGTTGGAGTGTCCTGTGTAGGGGCAGGAGTTGGACTCAACGAACCCTGTGGGTCCCTTGCAACGCAGAATGTTCTGCGATTCTGTAATTGATTCTGTCATGAGCACAAGAACAAAACTGAACACGCGAACTGAAACTGGCATATGAGGAGGGAGAGAGCCCTTTGACAGCCGGCGGCCGGGGTCATCAGCCCCGGCTCCTTTCCCTGCCCCAGCCGCTTCTGCCGCTCTTTTTGCTGACTTAAGCTGCCCTTTGACTCCCTTCCGACTCCCTTTGCCGCCCTCAAACGCCCTTTCTCGGCCCCAGCTGCCCCTTACCCGCTCCTTCTCTCCCTGCCTTTTCCCGTGCCTTTAATTCCTTTCCCGCCCGCGGCTCCCCTCACAGCGGCCGCCATGGGGGACGCGCTGAAGCGAGCTGGGGGCACTGCGGTGCTGCGGCAGACCGGACCCTCGGCCGGCGGCTGCATCAGCCCAGGCCGGAGCTGCGACACGGGCTGCGGCCGGGGATTCGTGCGGCCACACCTCGAACCCTGGGGGCGGTCTCGGGCATCTCATGACGAGAAAGGCATTGAGGGGTTGGAAGATGTCAAGAGAAGGAACGGAGCCGGGGAAGGGGCTAGAGCACCAGGAACGGCTGAGGGAGCTGGGAAGGGGGCTCAGCTCAGCCTGGAGAAAAGGAGGCTCAGGAGGGAATTGTGGCTCTGCACAACCACGGATAGAAGAGTGCAGGGTCAGGCTTTGCTCCCAGGGAACAAGTGAGAAGAAGCAACCTCATGTTGTGTCAGGAGAGGTTTAGATTGGATGTTTGTGAAAAATGCGTATTTTATGATTGGCTTTTTGCAAATATTAAAATGAATATTATATGTGTTGTGTTAGAAAGTAATGCTGTATTGATGCTATATTAATTCTCTTAAGTAGAGTGTTAAATATAGTTTTAGGTTATAAAAAATGTTAAAATAGAAACTATGCTATGTAGGATACTTTTTTTTAAAGAAAGGACTCGAAGTGAGATACCAGCCACAGGACACCTGAATCTTTCAGAGAAAGAGAATTTCTTGTCCTCTTATCAGAAGAAACTATTCTTCCTGCCTCAGAGGCACTGTTAGGATTCAGAGGAAGAAGCTGACGATGACCAGACAGAATCCTGTGTTTGAATGGAATTTATGCATCATGTATGAAGTGTATGAATATGCAACAGGCTATTATTTTTAAGGGTTAATCCTTTGTTAATATGTGTCCTTTTTTGGGCTTGTGCTGCCCAGAAAAAGGTACCCAGACGTCCATAACTCTTTGTCTATTGTCTGTTTTCTATTGTCTCATATTGTCCTAATTAAAATTGCTATTACTCTAATTGTATTACTATTTTTATAACCATTTTATTACTATTAAACTTTTAAAATTAAAAAAAAAACCAGTGATTGGCATTTTTCACAATGTTGGAGAAAATTTCTTCGCACACAGGGCTGTCAGGCACTGACCAGGGTAGTGACGGATTAGTGGTTAGACTCAGGGCTCTTAGGGGGCTTTTTCAACATTAACAATTGCATGGTTCTGTGATTCCGTGGCTGCAAATAGAGCTGTTTTTGAAGCTTGACTCTGTTTCTCGGTCTGGACAGTCATGGTGTCTGTGAATGTCAGCGCCATTCTTCTAGCCTGCCAACTGATGGTGTATATTGTCCGTGGCTTCCTAGACATTTGCTGTATTGATAGAATATTGCACATGTTTTGTGTGTATGCAGTTTGCACTCCTTCAACTGTAAACAGAGTTTCTAAGTTATAGAGAATGCTAGAACCTAACTTGATTTTCACTTTGTTTTACAAACTAAAATTTCTGCAACTGTAAAATTATCATCAAGCCTGATGGTACAATTCTGTCTGTATCTTGTGCATCCATAAATATTTGCTCCAAACTTTTTATTTATTTTATATTTTATTTTATTTTATCTGTGACTGATGCTTATAGAGACTAATGTTTTTCTTTAATATCTGGCAGGCCAGAAGAATGTTTCTGGGAGAAATGGCAAGCCATCCTGAAAACACAGACAGTAAGAGTGCCTAAACCCATCAAGACTGTAGAACTGCCTGGAGACAATACTGTGCTGGTGATGGAACATTTGGAAATGAAGAGCTTACAAGGGTAAAAAAGTTATTTTTGCCTCTTTTGACCAGAAATTTTGGCTATTATGACAATTAAATCACTTGCTTTCATAGGAGGAACTGTTTAAATTTTTCATAAAGCATGTCAAGGAACATATGAGAAGTTATACAGCAGAGAATTGTATAAAATACTTTTTAATGCCTCACCTAACAAACTGATGATACATCAAGGAGTGACACTGGGTTTTGGTTACTTTTGGCTTGTTTGTTTAGGTAATTAGTAGTTTTTACAATAAGGTTTCTTTTTACAGCAGGGAAAATGACCAACCTGATCGCCTGTTTTGTGTACTTGCCTTTGATATAAGAACCAGTGCTGTAATATTTGCCATGAGTATGCAGAGGCACTTTCTCAAACGAATTAATCTTGGTTTCAATATTTTTGCAACTCTTAACCTTCATTTTGATAGTTTCAAACTTTTGACCCTTCTTTGTGACTAGCACTTAATATGATGAATCCCATCTGATTCCACTGGGGAGGTGATCATGACCAATTTTCCTTTTGCCATTTTCAGAACTTCTGTAGCCAGTTTTAAGTCTTGTCCCTCATCCTGCTCATTGCCAGGGTTTGATTCATGAAGAGCTCTCAGTGAGTCCCAAGAGAAAGGACAGAGAACTTGCTGGTTTGGATTTCAAATGGTACCTTTGGGATGCAGATTCTGGGGGATAGCTACTATCTGTGTTAACAGGAACAAAATGAAGAACTGAATTTGCTTTAAATGACAGTATCTTTAGAATAGAGAAAGTTCAGAAAGGTCAAGAAAAGGAAAAGGAACATAATTTGGGGGGCAACTGGCTGTAAGGGTTGTTTGCAATTACTACAAGATTTTCCTGAACATTGTAGAGGATCAGCTTTTATTAAAAATAGATCATAAACTAAGCCTATCTGACACCCATCTTTGAGGCCTTTTAGAGAAGAGCAGCCAGAGACAGTGATAGAAGGAAGAGGATCAGCCTTGTTTGGTTCAATTTTCTAAAGACAGTTTGCCATAGGAAATTTTAATAAAAAAGGCATAACATGTTCCACATTATGTGCATGCTTTCTTACACATACCTTACTGAAAATGCTTAGGGAAGTGATATCACACAGGAATTAGAATTGATAGTTTATCGTTGTTGGTAAATTTATTATTTCACTTTTAATAGTAGTCTCAGAAACAGCCAGGTTAAATACATTTTGTCTGTGTTAATATGCAATCTTGATAGGAAGACAAAGTGTTTATAATACTGGAATAGTTTGGGAAGCTATTTTGTTAGAGGTGAAGAACTGCTGCTTGCTTGATAGACATTTTCAAGTAACTCCTGGAATGTCAAGATCTGGATTCGTTCATGTGTCAGAGCTGCTAACATTATTTTTGTTTCTTAGACATTCAGCACTGCTTGGAACTCAGCTGGCTGATCTTCCTCTTCATAACCAGCAACTTAGAGAGAAGATGAAGAAAGAAGGGAGCACAGTTGGTACAGTACACAACTGTTTGCAAATTTAACCCAATTAATAATAATTTACAAAATAATTAAAATAGCTTTTGCCACTTCAGGACAGGTTCATCTTCTTCCACTAAAGATAGTATGAGAATAGGTTGGGATGAAACACACAGGTGGGGGTGTTCTTCTTTTTGCTTTTGTTTGCCCTGTTTGGATCTCTGTGATCAATTCAATTTGGGAGCCTGAATCACAATCTCCATAAGGGTATGGTATCAGAAGAGATACAGTACCTCAAAATACAAAAATAAGGAGTATAACCTGGCTGCTTTACACTGAGCTTTAAATTTAAAAACCAGCAGCAGAAACCATTGTGACAAAAAGAACATTAAAGTGCAACTTTTTTATTCTGAATGGAAGAAGCATTGTATCCTTGCATAGTTTTTAAGGTTCGTTTGCATTTTGGATGCTCAGTATTTTGTCATTGGTGTTAAATTTTTTTGTCTTTGCTTTGAAAGGTAAAGGACAAGGGTAAATGGAAGTCCAGTTTGTGGATCAGTTTGGCTTTCATACAGTTACCTGCTGTGGTTATCTTCCACAGGTAGGTTGTATTTCATCAGACTGGTAGAATTTTAAGTTTGCCTCATTTTTCCTTTGGTGACAAAAAAAGGGTCAAAATTATCATAATGTAAATAAATTAATTTTTGTGGAGCCATGAATAAGAAAAAGCATGGCTTATCCTGCTAAGAAAAGTAGTGCTTTGGACAGCACTTATAGCTGCACTGGACACTGATGGCTCTTCAATTTTTTGGGTTTTAATCACTGAGAGAAAATTAATTATTCCTCCAATTTAACATTTTAAGATAACATTCAATTGAATGGTAACACTTACTGTCCTGGATGGTACCAGCACAAAGGCTGTGTGATCCTCAAAAGGTTTATTTGAAAAAGAAGCAAATCTGCCTTTTGTGTGGTATAGAACTGACATCTGCAGTCATGGTCCTTCAGGTGAACAACTGGCACAGTGACTGGGTGAATTTCTTTGCCAGACAAAGGATCCAGCCCCAGATGGACCTGACTGAAAGGAGCTCAGGAGACAGGGAAGCAAGGGAACTTTGGGCACAGCTTCAGGTACAAGCAATTCTCTCAGTTCTCATTACAGTGACAGCTGGGTATCAGTTATCTAGATTTTATTTTCTTAAAACAAAGTTCCTGTTTGTTAGTGTGCACCAGGTTCTGTCGGTAGGAGACTCCAGTTTTTAGGGATCAAAATGCCCTTTATTCCAAGGTGTAATGGCTTCTAAGGTGTAATAGCACATCACCCTGTGCTAACATTCCAAAGTGAATTCCAAAGTGGCAGCACTTCGCCTAATTATTTGGGAAAATCTTACAGATGGAAATCATATTTCTCACTCCCTGGAACACTTTCACGATGAGAAAGGTACATAAGCAGGGCTGTTCTGCACACTATTGATTTTCTGTTTGCATATGGTTAAGGGACTGCAGTTTTGGCTCTTTGGGTACATCCTCAAGGTTGCTGAGAGATGCCTGAGCCTTCTAATGCCGAAATGGTGATAGTTGCTGTTATTGAATCTGGTCAATATTACAGCACCAAATGCAGTTTTAAATTCTTTATGGTCTTCCTAAAAGAGATTTGTTTGGCTGTTCTGCTGCTAGCTTTTATGAAAAACAGGAATCCTCTGGACTTGCTGAGCATCTCTGTTAACTTGGTCCTGTGCCGTTTGAAGTTACAGATTTATTTAATTGCCTTTTTAAAAGTTTAAATTATGCAAATAAACCTCTACATTTTAAGGTGAATGATGGTAGTAATTTACATGTCTTGCTTTCCCCCCTGCAGCTGAAGATACCCAATGTCGTGGGTTTACAGGAAGCAGGTTTTCTGGGAATGGAGTGGCCAGAGGCCAATAGGTGTTCAGATTCTAAATTGACACCAGGCTTGGCCACTGAGGGTGGATGCGCCTCTGAGAACACAGGGGTTAGAAGCAGAGCACTCCCCTGGGCTCTCTCTTTGATTTCCGGCCAGCAAAGAGGCAAGGCCTCCCCTGCCCGGCTTCGAGCTGGGCGGGGGAGAGGAAACCTGTGGCCCGGCAGAGGTAGGCCTGACCCCTCAAGATGGAAGGGTGGTGGGGGCACCAGGAGGCGTTGGGCAGCCCCCCCCCCAGGAAAGACAGAGGGAGAGAGGCCCCGAGAAGATTTGGGCAGCCCCCCCAGAAGATGAGAGAGAGAAAGCTGGTACGGGCCTGTGGCCTTGAAGTGATATC
>NW_005054919.1:17046-25701 GCF_000277835.1 Geospiza fortis
TGGACAGAACCGTGCTTCCTCGCGACACAGAGGCTGCATGCAGGGGGGAGGCGATGGCTCAGAACTGAGAGGGTTCAGTTTTGGAGACCCCCCGGCCCCAGGGGGTAGACAAGTATGGGGGGGACAAGAGGTCCCGAGATGAGAGAAAACTGTGCTTTTTTTGGAACTGGTCAAAGCACCCTTAAAAGGATAACCCTTGAAGCAGCCCTGTTCCATGTCCAGTGGTCAGAGCGCTGGGCATGCAAGGAAGAGGTCACCATGGCCCCAAGAAGGACTCCTCTCCTCTTGATGGACTGAAATTGAGTATTTACAGGGTGATGGATGGAGAGTTGAAATTTGGAAGATGTATTGGAAATGTGGTGGGGGGAGGAGGAAATCTTTTTGTGAAGTTTTCATTTTCCAGGTGTGTGTGTGCGTGTGTGTGTGTGTGGTTTTTTTCTTTTGTAGTTTAGTTAATAAACTTTTTTTCTAAGGTAGAGGCCTGCTTTGCTTATTTCCTGGTCACATCTCACAGCAAACACCAGGGAAGTATATTTTCATGGTGCACTGGCATTGTGCCAGTGTCAAACCATGACACCCAGTTTGTTCTGTGGTATACAAATCGCTCCTTCTCTCCTGCATGGGGATCTCTGGGGATGTAGCTGAGGATGATTCTAGTCTGATTATCTTTGATCCAGCTTCCTTCTGCGGCCATTCAGACTTTGATCTTGCAATAGATGGGATGTTTGGTGGCTTCAGCAGTTCTTTTTATTCTGCTTATCACAGTAAAATCCCCAGAGCCACAGGGTTTGAGAAACAGCTGAAGCTTTATCAGCTGTTCCACTACATGAACCACTGGAACCATTTTGGTTCAGGATACAGAGGGTCTCCTGTAAACATTATGAGAAACCTTGTAAAGTAAGTTGCTGCTTAAGCCAAGTACTTCTTGAGCTATTTGGAAAAACCCCAGACTTGCTAGTGCAGCTGAAGGTGTAGTGATGAAAAGAAACCCTGTGAGATCCTTGACCTTCTTGCTCAGCTGAAGACCTTAGAATTTGTGAGTCCCACTGAGTACCAAGTAGGTACTTTTTAGGATTGTTGGGAATAGCATTATCATGGAAATACCTGCAGAAGGAGCTTCTTCATTTGCATAGTGAATAAACTAATCTCAGCATCCAGAAAGCATTTGAGATTATGCAAAGTAATACAAATAAATACTGAGGAGATGCCTAAAAAGTTGCTCTTTGTGTTTTGTTGTGTCTTCCCCGCTCTTTCTCATGCAGTTGTGAGCATGAGAGCAATGTTAACATCATGGTTTGAAAGCCAACAGGAACTGTGAGAAGGGATTTGGACTTGCAGTTTATTATCACAGAATCACAGAATGGGTGAGGTTGGAAGGGATCACTGGATGTCATCAAGTCCAGCCTCCCTGCTTTAAGCAGAGTCTTATAGAGCACATCACTCAAGGTTGTGTCCGGAGGCTTTTAAAGACCTCCAGTGTGTTGCTAATGTGATTCTTTTGGATGGAGACTATTCTCTTATAAAATGGAGTGAAATTTGGGTGCTTCCTAGCATGCTTGTAGCCTGTTCTGTGCTTTCTGGTCAGAAGAGAACTAGTTATTTTCTTTTTTTTGGATTATGTTTATGTTGAATAGTGTGCATTCTTAAAGAACTCTCCAGGTGAGATACTTTGCATGTACACATCTTGTGGAGCTGTATTCTCTCACCACTGCAAACAGAAGATGCTTTTTGACTGTTGTCACTGCCCACACAACAATGCCATCTGGTCGTGGTGCAGTCTTCACATACATTTTCTGTAGCTTTAGGGTACAGGTGCCATAAGCTAACATTTTATTTCAGTCCTTGTGGAGAAATATTAAAAGACAAGTCTGAGCAAAGAGAAGTCCATGGTGGCAGTAGTTGAACAGAAACAAGAAGTCTGCTGCAGCCCCAGGAGCAGGGACACTGAGGCAGCCTGGTGTGCTGCCCTGAGAGAAACAGGAAGCAAAGGATGGAGTGGCATGGAGGTGTTGTGGCCATGCTCTGTTTAAAGCAATGCAGCCAAAGGGAGCTAAGCCAAGGAAGGGCCCAACCAGTCACCAAAAGCTGAATTTTGTTTTATTGGCTTGAAAAGACAAAAGACTTTTCATACCTGCATATGCTAATAAAGTAAAACCTCTACATGCTTTACATGTGTGAACTAAAATCACTCAGTCTCCATGTAATCATAAAATTACATCAGCTGGAACTTTTTCTTTTCCCCACCCCCAAAGAAAACTATAAATACAGCATAGGAGGGGAGGGGATCAGAGGAGACTTATCCTGTGTATCCTGGAATGGCTGATGGGTTATACCCAGTGGCTTCTCCACAGGGGTGATGTGGCATTCACATTTTCTGAAAAATCCCTTCACCCAGGATTTTTCTCCTGGGAAGCTGAGAAGCCTCAGAGAAAACGGAAAACAAATTCTTATCACATTTGCTTCTCCTCTGTTTTGCTCATGTGGAATGTGTTTGGAGATTGTTTACCACCGGTGATTGTTTCATTGGTTTCTACTGTGAGTGTTTTGACTCAGTGGCCAATGAGTGCCAAGCTGTGTTGGGACTCTGGAAAGACTCACGAGTTTTCGTTATTGTCTTTTTAGCCTTTTGTAAGTATCCTTTCTGTATTCTTTAGTACAGTATAGCATTCTTTAATATAATATAGTATCATAAAATAATAAATTAGCCTTCTGAGAACATGGAGTCAGATTCATCATTTCTTCCTGCCACGAGAGTCTTAGCAAATATAGGGTGCCTGTCAGGTAACTTTTATTCCAAGGAATTCTACTACTTGTGCTTTCTCATATCAGTGTATTTATCAAGGATAGTTTATGACCCTTATTCTGTCACAATGATCAGTAAACCACACTGTTTATGCCTCTGAAACTGGGAATGCGCCCACTCTTGATTGTGCATCTTCTGTGCATCTGTGTTCATGAGAGTCCTAAGGCAGACTAGAGTGCTGCACTGTTCACTGTAAAATATTGTCTGTGAAGGTCTTCCAGGGACTCAGACAGACTAAGGAGGGGAAGATGTGGACACCTCTGGGCCCAGAACATCTTTGGATAACCTGGAAAGCAAGGAGGTCTTCCTTTCCTACATTTTTACATTACAGTCCCCGCTGAGCGCATGTGCTGTAGCTCTTGTGGTAAGAGACATGAAACCAAAGAAGATAAGTAATTCAGATAACAACACCTCACCAGTGTCAGAAGCCCATGATGACAGTGCCACAGACTATGGCTCCAACGTGTTAATACCTCCAAGGTAATAACACGTCCAAGGTGTTAATAGTGAAATTGTTCTCTTCTTGATGTAGGGTAGTAGCAGTGCTTCTGTGCAAGCATACCAGGTAGGTGAGAGAGATGCATGATATCTAACATGCACTTTGAGTGCTGGGGAATTACTTTTATTGACAAAAATGGCTTTGCAGTGGACATTGGCATATTACTGAGGGTTTTTTTGGGTGCTGATTTTGCAGTTATTTACACAAAGTAGAAGCAAGTTTGGAGAAGGCTGTCACTTCCTACAGGTTTTGCTCCTTGATTCTGCTATTTGTGTCACTTGCTGTTTGATTCTTCCTGCAGAAAGTCTGCTTGGTAAAATAGGTTTTAATTTTACCTTGTTGCTTAAATAAAAGTTTTCCAGTTCATTATGGTTGTCTCTGTTTCTTAAAATAAAGCCTTACATCTTGTGTTTATTCTTGGGGAGCTGCTTGCTCTGACCTGCTAAGGGTTGCTACTATGTGAGAGGGTTATGATCATCAGAGGTGTTTATGGGAATGCGCATGGTCATGGATTGGTCTGGAGCAGTGTGTCACTGAAGAAAATATATGTGCTGTTCATTACAGTGCAATTTCAGGACCTACTCTGCCTTCAATTTTTTATGTATTTTACCAGTGTGTGGAAGCTGATGATAAAATGTTCTGTCTGTGCCCTTTTCCTTGTTCCATTCACCCCAGCTTAGTCCACTTGGTTGAGAAAATGCTGTGGAGCTTTAGCCAGCAGTCAGCCTGGTTAGATCTCTTAACTGATCCATCTTCCTCCATAATAAACTTAGAAGTTACTTAACAAGGTCATTCTCTTTACAAATCTTCCACAAAGATGTTGATTTTTCTAAAATACCAAATACTTTTTATTATGAGCAGGGCAAAATAAATATGAAAGTGGATTTTCTTACAGTCTTAGATGTGAAATAAACTCACTGATAAAAACAGTAAGTCTTCAGAGGTGAACTTTTCCTAACAGAACTGAATCAAAGTATTTTTGTCATTGAAGAAAAATAGTGTTATTTATAAGTTACACAAATGTAAACAATTGTATTTACAGTGTTAATATAAGGGATATTGTGTTCATTTTTTCAAAGCTGTTTTGTGCTGTCATTAAAATTGGAAGGGGTATAAAGAAGCAGACAAATGGGATGTAACAGCAAGGTCTCATTTTCTGTGAATCCCTTGTCTTTGAGCACTTCTAGGCAGCAGCTGAATCTGGGGCTGGAGAAGGGAATGAAATCTCTCCTGAAGGCAGAGTGCTGGTGGTTCCTCAAAAGGATAGTGTAATTCTACAAGTTAATTGTTTTTTTTTAAATACACTTTGTGTAGTTCTGCAACGCTCTTAGAATTCCTTCTCCTGAGATTATTTTGTTGCCTTAAGTGTTCTAGGCATGCCTGTGTTAGTATTCACCTTTTTCTCTCACATTTTGAAGATTGTGTCCTGCTTTTCATCTATTCCTCTGGTTTGGCTCCCTCTGCAAGTTCTTAGTCTGATGAGCACATTTCCTTATATCCATGCTCTCATTCCGTATGTCCTGGTTCTCTGTCATAATTTTAATGACTTTCTATTTTTGTTTGAATAAGGAAAAAGGGTAAAAACCCAAACAAACAAATCACTGGGTTTTTCTGGAATATACAGTGTATTTGTAATTTATGTTGTAAGCAGTTATAATGACCTCTAAATAATAGTTCCAAGATGTATCTTGATGTATCACACCACATGTATAATTTAAACTAAATTTTGAAATTAATTCCTGAGGGAATTATATGGTGGATTGGGATATGATTATGTATAATTTGAGTAACATTGATTTCTGCCTTGGAGAGAAGTCAGGGGAAGAGAAACATGGAAAT
The DNA here is from genome assembly GCF_000277835.1 of Geospiza fortis. Lineage (NCBI taxonomy): Eukaryota > Metazoa > Chordata > Aves > Passeriformes > Thraupidae > Geospiza > Geospiza fortis. The sequence continues at coordinate 22,188 of NW_005054919.1, forward strand.
CAGAACTCAGTGGGAAGAATCTTAGAAAAAATTGGGTTGGGATAGACTTCAGAAGGTCACTTATTAGAATCTTCTCCTTAGAGCAGGATGAGCAACAAGGGCAGGCCAGGTCACTCAGGTCTTTGCCAGTTACATCCCTCCAAGAATGGAGTCTCCACAACCACTCTGGGCTTTACTGTCATTTTTGTGCAGACACCTCTCTGCAAGAACCTGCCTTCCTGTTGAATTGCTTACGGTTCCTGCATGCCCAGCATTTCAGTGTCATTTCTCTTTTCATTGCCAAGGACTGCTGCCACCTGCAAAAACTGCCTGCAGATACAAATATTGCACTCTAGAACTGGTTTTCCATGTACTTTTTAGTGCTGTTCCAAAATAGATCTGGTGGTGTAAAGTGCTGTGAGGCTGTTTTAACAGAAGTAAAAGCAGGCAGGATGTGGTATAGACTTAGCTTGTCATTAGGCATTGAATGTGACAAAAGAACTATTGAATTCCTAATAGACCTCACTTGTCAATTGTTTTTTTAGCATCCCCGCCTGCCCCTGCCTGAGATCCATCACAAACCCTTTATTTTGTCTTGCTCGGTTTCCCTCTGTGCAGTCATGTTTTCTAGCATTGTTGCAGCTTCTGTCCACTCACAGAACTCAACTATCCTTTTCCCCTTCTATTGGAATTAAACTCTCCACCCAACTTTTCTCAACCAGGATCAGTTTGACACAGAAATATTAGATTTTTATTAATGTAAGATTTTATATTTCCTTACAGATTAGTAGTGCTCAGTCCCAATTTGTCTGTTCAGCGTAACTCCCTCCTCAACTTTTTATTTTAACTGATTATTGCAGAGTTCTTGACCCTATCTGACACTGCTGTATTGCTTTTTTTCTAGAATTTTGCACCAAGATTTTACCAAGCTATTGCAAAATCCTGCATTTATTACTTAAAATAAAATATTGAAGCAAAAAGCATGTCCCACACATTCAGGAGCTTTTCCTTTCCTCCATGGGAGACCTTAGTTAATCCAGCTGAAATAAATAGAAATTGTTCCACGAGATATCAGTAAAACTGGGTTTGTTACAAGTGTCCATGTTAGGTTTCTTTTGCTTCTTTTAGAGGCAACTCCCACCCCTTTCTCTCCCAATACATTCTATACATCCTCCTATATTTTTCTTTTTTTAAATTCTGGAAGTGTAAAGTGTGAGAAGCGACAGAATGAAAGACATCACACAGTTGTATTTTTAAAACACCAACAAAATCTTAAAAAAAAGTATTGAAAAAATATCACTTGTTATTATTGTGTTGTATTTTAGAAATAGGCTTGTATCACAAGTCACTATGGCTTTGGGTCAGTTATAGGTTTGAGTTAGACAATGAGCAAAGTAACTTCAGGTAGAGGACTGGCAATGCAGCCAGAAGGGTATTGCAAAAGCATAACACTATTGAGGAATAACATTATACCTTTGGGGTGAAACACCATTAATATTAAGAAAAAAATTACAGACAATTACAGCAGAGGAAAACTACTCCTTTAAAAGTTACTGTTTCAGAAAATGAAACAGAATAAAGTTATTTCTGTTTAACTAGTGTGAAAATCTGTTTAGTGTGAAAATAGTTTAAAAAACAATTGTAATGCTTTACATTTTAAGATAATAACATTACAAAAGTTTTCACTAGCTAAGATATGTTAATATAGATTAAGTGAAATTATTCTCAGGCAGAAAGAACAACAGAAAGAACAACGAAATCCACGTATTCTTATTGCCATACTCACACTGTGTTTTTAAAAGGAGATAAAAAGATATCTTTAGTCTGCTTATGATGCATTATACTCAACTCGAACATGGAGAGGGAACATATTTTCACACACATGTCTAAGTTTGCCTGTCATATGTGCTCACAGCAGTCAAATAATGAAAGGAATTCTCCACTTTGTGAAGCCAAGATTAAATTCTAAATTGCACCATCTGAGAACTAATTTTATGATCATCATCTCCAGCTTTCAATCAGCCAGGATTTAAAAAAAAAAAGTTTTTCAAGAAAGAAAACATGCTACAGCTTCTGATACTTCTGATATGATGATACAGTTTCAATACTAGAAAGTATCTGTCCTATTGTTACCTTTTATTGTTTTCATGTCTCGTTGGTTTAGCTAGGAGGCCTCCCTTAAACTTCTAATTTACTGTAGATATTGCATTCTACACATATTCAGAAGCCAGGAAACTTTATGGGCTTCAGATTGCTACCTTAGGTACATGATACCTCTGCTAGTATCTAGTATGATATCTAAAAAGTCACATTAAAATATGATCCTTCAGTTTAACTAAAATGAGGTCAAAAAATAACCAGGATTATTCTTTTATATTCTTTCTGTCATTTATTTTACAAGGCATGAAGGGTGAAACAAACTCAAAATATATGAGTTTTAATATTTCAGATGCAAAGAGGAGGCACAACTCAAAAGTCTTGAAGCAGATGAAAGGCAAAATTCTAGCTCACTCAAAAAGGTCACTTACTGTCAGTCCTGAAGTTCCTGAAGAAAACTTCAGTTTCAGAGTAACACAGAGCTTGGGGGATGATGCACAATACACAGCTGGAAATACACAGCTGCACCAAAGGTAGAGTGAGGATAACAGGAGCAGGTTCCTCTGTATCTCACCCCAATGTGACAGAATTACCCGGAAGGGAGTGTAGCACAGAGAGGAAAATGCAGGATACAGGGCTCCATGTTGTGACAGCAGAGAGATGGATGTTTTTAGAAAGGAATTGCTTCTCTGAAGTCAGAGATTTATGGCCATAGAAAAAGGCACATGAAAGATTCCTCCATAAGATAGTGGATAATTTAAGGTAGTGGTTTTTTGGATTTCTGCAGTGGTTAAATAACAAAAAAATCTTCCCTATAAAGAGACTTCTGAAAAAAGGTCAGCAACTGGCTTTTGAAACCAGTGTTGTGAAGGAGGTATTTCCTTAAAAACAGCATGGTTTTCTTTTTATTTTCAATAGAACATGAAAAGTCATAACTGTACTAGGAATGTTTTTAATATTGATCTAATAACCTAAATATATATTACAATTAAATAGTATAGTAACAAATAAAGCTATTTTAGAGTTCTGCTAGCACTTTGCTTTCCACTGTATGGAAAGACAAATATCTGTCATCTATGCCTATCTATCATTTGCAACTTCTCACCCTCCCTTCTTTGCATTTAGAGCCTCCAGAAATTAGAGATCGCTAGAACACTGCCTCTTTGAGAGGAAATGCGGAGCAAACAAGCCTGAGGATGCAACTTCTGAGCAAGGAAGAAAATAGAGGATTCACTGCCAAAGTTATTTCTTGTCAAACATCCCTCCTTAGCCAAAGGAGCAGGGGAAGGGAAGATGTACCGGCGGCACGCACGAAGATCCCCGGCGCGTACGGCAGTAGGGAAGGGGCTCTGGGTGGGGAGACGCCCGGGGGACGGAAAAGGAGGCAGGGGAGGAGTTTCAGGCTCCGAGCGCGGCTCGTCCCCCCCCCTGGAGCCTG
>NW_005054919.1:25714-40527 GCF_000277835.1 Geospiza fortis
GGGGGGGGGGGGGCCGGCAGCCGGGGAGGGGCACGGCTCGGCTCCTGACGGGGAACGGCTTCAGCCGCTGCTGCACCCTGGCCATGGGTAGAGTGAAGGGAACTGGGAGCCGCAGGTGAAAATATCCAGTGCCAGTGAGTGCCAGTAAGAATGAGAATTTGGAATTTTCACATTTAACACCCCAAACTGCCAGTTACATCACTTCCTGTTTCTTCTTGCAAAACAGCAGCAGTGTCTGCTTATGGTGCCTAGGAAGATAAATGTTCTGGCGTTTGTGAAGGGCTCCTGCCGTCAAGAATGAGCACTGTGTCTGTAGGGATTGTATTCTAGGGTTTTTTAATGTTTTGGGGTTTCTTGCCTACTGAGTACTGTCCAGGTCATGTGAAGACACTGAATCTTAAAAACAAACAACAACAAACCTCAACCAAACAACTCCAAAACTAATCAGAATGGATACACAAATAAGACTAAATTCCTGTTGGTCAGCTCTGCCAGTACTGATGATTAAAACAGAAATATTAATGGAATCGCACTGAGATAGCACTCTGTGCAAATGATAGCGACGCATGAGGGATGAACACTGCCAAGCAAAATACTGAAAATTTCTAAATGACTGCTGAATACTGCTTTTAGACATCTCTGTCAGTTGTATTTCATTATTATTTTAAGATTAACTTTTTACATCTACTGTAAGCTACTTTTACCTTTAGAATAAAGTAGTCAGATGGCAGTAGGGCTTTTTGTGCTTCAGTATTGTTTTGTAGAACAGCACTTCAAAATGTGCTTGTGCCAATTAATATTTTAATGATTTCTACTATTTATGTTTCTAAGCTCCAGCAGACAAGGCACATTGTGCACTAAATGATTATTTCAGCCAATGAAATCAGGTTTTGTAACATCTGACTAAGTCCCCAAGTTTTGGAAGAAAAGTTAAAGTAATGTCACCTCTCACTAACTTAGCAAAAACTATTTTCATTTTACATTTATGGAAATAATTGTGCATCTACAGTTGAAGAAAAAGGCTTTTTGTGCCTCTGCACAACAAAGACACCACAACTCAGTTATGACAAAACACTGCTGGAAAGTCCTGTCATAATCAGTACTACTGATATAATGTAAATTACAGTCAACAGTTTTGACTAGAAACACAAAACACAACCTCCCAGTCAAGGTCACAGGAATGAGAATGACATCTATTAACTCACAGAAGAACATCTGATTTGCATAGCAGAAATTGCTCCTTTACATAAAAGGATTTTTGGTAAATTAGCATGATCCTTTTAGCTGTATACATTCCTCATGTTTCACAGGAGCTTTAATAAATTATCCCCAGAAATTGGCTGCATCCAAGCTTGACTTAATGTTGTGCATGTTTTCTCGACGTTGCTTGGTGTAAATATTTGCCTCCCCTTTTTGCAGCCGTTGCTTCAGAGCAGATTTCTGCTGCTTGGTCAGCTGACGCTTTATCTTCTGTTTCACCAGTTCCTACAAACAAACACGCAATTTGTCATCAAAACTTCTTTAAATTATTTAGCAGTATGACATGACATGATGTCAGAATTTTTTCAGGACCAGCATGAACATTCATGAGTTATGATGTTCACCTTGACTGTAGAAATGAACAGAGTTCTTTCCTTGTAAGAAAATCATAAAACACTTCAACTGACTGAAAAAGGAGATTCTCTGCTATGGACAAGGTCTGCATGGAGTGCTCTGTGTGTGCTCTGATAGTCTTCATTATAATAAATAGAATTTTAAATATTTTTATAATTTTGAAGTTAATCTTCTAGTGTGTTCCCCACTGAGAAGCTAAAGGAACCACACCTCTCAGTGCAGAACACAGGCCTTACACAAAAATGTAAAAGCTGATTATACTGCAGAACATTCCATGCCCAGCAGTAATTGTTTGGTTTGTGCTTGTTTCTTTAGCCTCCTGGTTATTCTGAAGTTTAGATTACAAAAATATGACTGATTCTAACAGAAAACAACAACTCTGTAACACAAGTGTGTCTAAGAGAGAAGGGGAATTAGTGATTTATAATTCCTCCTCCAGGTTTTCCCATTCCAACAAGCTGGAGTATTCTATGCAATCTCATCTGTTACTTGCACTGTGGCTTATTCTGAGCTCTGCTCTCCATCGTGGTGGCAATATCTGCCCACAACAAAAACAAAGCTATGATTTTGCAGATTGTGGCATGGTCCCAGCTTAAGTTGCCACACTGATGCCAAGTGCACACTTGTGTATTTTTTCTTGGACCAAAAAGAGAAATCAAATCTATTTAATCATGGTGGAGTAAAATCTTGCTGGAAACCTGCTAGAATAAATTCTGCAAGGCAGATACCATTATGACATGTAATCTAATCTAAGTTCACCAAATTCTATTGCTGAACTGCAGCACTTGGTGTAAAGACTCATCAGTCTTTCCACCATCACATCCTACAGATGTTCCAAAATTCCTGATACCAAGTAGACATATCACCTACTGCCAGCTCTGGGGTTGAAGAAAAGTACATTAAACTCTGCTGAAAATGTCCTGATTTATGTAATTCAGAAGGTCAAATTCAAATTGCCAAAAAGATCTCTGTTGAAGGTGAGTTTACAGAAATCTTTCAGAAAAGAATGTGAAGAAATGTCTAAGAAGAGAGGTGAAAAAGGCAAAATTAAATCTAGACTCAAGTATCCACATTCAGAATAAAAAATATTAATTGTGGCTAGCAACAGAAATGGATGAACTGATGCTATTAGTGCATTAGCATATATTAATATAAATTAGTTATTGGGTAAATGAGAGTTGTTAGTGTTGATATGGAGCTTCAGTGAGAGACCAAAAAGCAAAATATGAAGGAGAGTGCTGGAAAGCACTCCCTGTAAGCAGTTACAGCAGTATCAGTCCTATTTTTCTGTGGGAATGGAGATACACACTGGAGAGGTAGATCGTAACTGTTTTTAAAGATGATCCATGCCAGAGAAGAATTTCAGAAACAGGGGCTAACAGTTATGTGCAATTTAAGGTGGTCTGAGGGTAAACTAGATGACAACATAAAAAAAATAGTATTTACCGGAGGAATGGTTGAACAGCTGCCAACACTTCTGACTGATGTGATGCTCTTAGTCCTTGTCCTGTGCCCAGCAATGGGAACAATACACTCCTCATTACTGAAACACAAAAATCAATGTATTATCCCATGAGCAAGATAAACACACCTTTGCTTTTATGAACACCCTGTTTGAGTCTTCACTTTCTAGGCAACAAAACATGCAAGTTTTAAACATTACATGTTTAAACAACCAGCTTAAACATTAACACTGGTTGTTCAAGACAGGCACTTTGTGAAAGAAGAATTTGTTGCACAACAGCCGTTTAAGTATCAAGCACAAGAAGAGAAACCTCAGGGCACTTCAGATCCTGCACAACGTTTTGACAGTATTTAACTGAAAACCAAAAGCAAGTGAGGAGGAGTATGATCTCTGCATCCACAAACATGGTGGGCTGGCAAACTCAAGAAATATAATTTCACACACAAGGGATTAGTCTGAAGGCAAGCAGGAATTTCTATGTCAGGAAAGGAATTAAAAGCTGGAACAACATACAGTACAATATATTTGAATTAAACACTCCAAGCAGCTTGTTCTGGATAACTTCAGCTGAATGAGCAGCAGAACATTTGCCTTTGACACGAAGTATTTGAATTATAAACTTCCTCAGGGAAGTTATTTAGAAGCAGTATTTTAACAACAAGAACTCCTTCATTATCAATATTAGCTGAAATGAAGAAAAAAGGGGGGAAAACCCACCACAGAAAATAGGTTGGTCTTTGAAGTGCAAAACCTGTTTTCTCATTAGATAAACACAGCAGAGGTGGACAACCATACCACCAATAGGAAGGGCATTTACTGGTATATTTTCAAAACAAATTTAATTTTTAGTCTTCAGTTTGAACAAGGGCAGCTGAAGAGCAGTCCTTCTTGAGCTACTTGACACATATACATTTTTGGAGGCAAGGAAAGGGCAAGACTTCTAGACAGTAAATGTGAATCTTTACCTGTAATGACTGAATTCCTCATTTAAAGCTGATGAGTTGACCAGCTCTGGGCACTCTTCTTCATTCTCCTTACCTTCACAGCACCCTCCTTGACCTGCCTGACCTTCCAGTTCAGCAGCATTTTCAGTTAGTCTTTTGCCCTTAAAAGAAGTAATTGCAGAACTCTCTGCACCTTCACTGGACTTCCAAGGCACAGCTAGTCCTTCATCTTCTTCCAAGGCTGAACTCAACTCTGCCATATTTAGTCTTTGTGTATTTTCCCTGCTTTTAGCTGTATCAGCCTCTTCCTCACTGCTGCTTGCAGCACTGTCAGAGGCTCTGCTTTCAGAGAAATCACCCACTTCACATGTGAAGTCTTCACTGTTCTGTTCATTTCTGCTGAAGAAGTTGAGCTCTTTCTCAGCATCCTCTGGAAGTTCTAACACCTCTGTATTGTCATCCTCATCAGAACCTGTGGGGTAAAGCAGTTCACCATCTTCCTGCATCTCCTTTGCATAGCCACTGGCAGCAATCTCTTTATCAAGAGAATACTCTCTCCTGTGGAAAAGGAATGCTTTCTTTTAATATGCTAAATTTAATAAGCCAAGTTACCAATATACTACATTTTGGGTTGAAAATGCTAACCAAGCTAGACTAAAATTACCCAGTATTAACAGAAAAGATACATTGTTGAATCACACAAAATACATGATGGTGCTGAGCTTTAGGTGAAATACTAACTTAGAATGTAATCCAAGAGAAGAAAACTCCTCCAGAAGATGATTGCATCTCCATAACCTGCATTTATAGTTTGGGTTTTTTTCAGGAAATTGTTCTACTTTAGCAGGAATAACATTTTGATTTAAGTTCAAATCATGCTTAAGCAAACAGAATAATAAAGGGTCTGACATACAAAGGCTGATTAAAGTGTGGAACTCCTTAGGAAAAGTGCTCAGAATGAAATAAAACCATTTTCATTGTAACAGTTTGGGTCTCTTTACACGGTTTCAGTGTAAATTTCGGTCTTAAAATGAGTGAAAAGTAAGTTTACTTTTCAGAAGGAGCAAAAGACTCCAGGAAGTTTAAATGTAATAATCCCTAAGGGGCAGCCACTCTATTTACAAGCGTTTAAAATAATTTTGAAACAGAAATCCAAATTAATCTTCAATATATTAGAATTATTAAACTGTTAATTAAAATCAAACAGATTGATTCTGCATCACTGTTAAAATTTCCTGGACATTCACCATTTGGATCAAGCTTTCAGGGTGACCTCTCTTCCTTAGTTGCAGAAAGACAAGACAGCAAAGGATTTTAAAGCACACTTGAAAACCACTTACAGTAACTTTGAGAAAAACAGAATAGAGAAGAGAAAAATGTAACTTAAAATTATATAGTTGGGCCTATTTTTTTTTATTTCTCCCACAGGCATCTCTCACAGGAATTCACTTTTCTCAGAATACCAACACTAGTGCCATAAGTAGAACTCAAATTCATCTGGTCATTTGTACCTGATGTCTTTGAAGGCTGGGAAGAGCTCACTCTCATAGTTGAAGCGTTTCTTGAAGAACTCCTTAATACAGTTAACATCTCTGTTAAAATACCTGTAAAAAATACAGAATTGTACAAACAAAAAATCAGTCAAGTCTATTGCAACAAGAAGCATTTACCCTACATGGTTTTATTCGAAAATTATTTCCATTAGCAATCTCAAGCCAAAAGGCTAGAAAGGGAAACTGGATACAGTTCATTGCTGAGTGTCACTTCACCAAACAATATTATCTCTGAGAAGCAATTAATCACATCTTTATTCTGCAGAGACATGTCTATTCATTCTTTGTTTGGAACATTACTTGTGCTGCATCACAACAGTGGCAGAAAAAGATTCAGGAAAAGACTTATGGAAACAAGTCATGGTTGACTGTCTGCTTTCATCAGCATTTGTCAGATTCACCTGGAAAACTCCTTTGGATCTAAACCTACCATTCAGCATTTGCATGTGATGTTGACATCATCTGAGGGAAATCAATCAAAGTAGCATGGTCGTTATTATCCAGGATGAGATTAAACTCATTGAAATCCCCATGGATCAGACCATGATTGGCGAGTTTTACAATCAGGTCCATTAATTCACTGTAGACGGCAGCTGGATCTTCCATTTGGCGCACCTGGCACCTGAAAAGTTAAGTAAAATTAAATAATCTCAACCTTGAAAGACTTAATTTAAAAATACAGATAAAGTATACAAAATACATTTGACAGAATGCCAGAGTAATTCAAATTAAAAGGGCCCTCAGGTCTCTGGTCCAGCATCCTCCTGAAAGCTGGGTCAAATCTGAGACCAGACCAGAGTGCTCAGGTCTCTGTCTATTTGGGATAGAAAACTTCTGGAAATGGAGAGAGACAGTGAAACTTTCCCAATCGACTTGTGCCACTGCCTCTCTGTCCTCACGAGGAGAAAAAATATCTCCTTATATCCAGGCTAAACCTCACCTGAACTCACTCACTGTCTCCCACTGAGCACTGCTGTCGTAATGCATTATGTAAATAATGGACCAGCAAACTTTTATGTTTCTCCTGTTTTAGGTAATCTTATCGTGTCAGTAGGAGCTAAATCTTCTTAGGCTGAAATTCAAATGGCCCGTGGCATTTTCTTCCACAAAATCACATTTTCTAGATTATGTTAGGAAAAGAAGAAAAACTAAACTTCCATTGCAGACTGCCACAAGGAACTTGAAGTGTTCTGTTAACACAATGGATGTGGAATTATTTAACATATGAAGGTGAGAGTCTTTTCCACATTATTCCTCAACTGTTTTACTTTGGAATTAATTCCCATTTGATTAAACTTAAGATCTTAAATCCTATAGAAGACAATGGAACAGTTTGTTCTGTAACTAGAAACTTTAAATCTCTGGATTAGACCTGGGTTATTGTATGAAAGAGACAGGTTTTGGTTTTGAATGCTTTTGCATTCCAAAGCAAACCAACCCTTCACCTACGAACCTCAATAATATTTAATGTTTCTAGAGGTTGACAAGCTCAAGCAAAATAATCTTTCTCAAAGGTGCAAAACCAGATTATACATGGTAGTCTGTTACAAACAGTGCAGAACTCAGTTACAAACTCACCTGTACTAACAGAGCAAAGATCACAAAGTGGAGCTCAGAACATGAGGGATATTAATACTCTATATACAAAGTAACATAAAGTATGTGCAATTTCCGTGTAGAAAACAAGGAAAAACCCTAAACCTGTTACTTTTCCTAGGGTTGTCAGGGTCTCTGTAACACAGAGAATTCAAGCTTTCACTACTTACAAAGGATATCCATCAACAAGTTCCATAACAACTGCATGCCTGTTGTAGTCTATGGGCTTTGGAACAGGAAATTCTCTGTCATGCAAAGCCTGGAAAGAGACAACACATTGAAAAATTAAAATTAAATTGTTAAGGAAACATTACACATATTGACAAACCCACACCTAAGGCAAGCAGTACATATCACTGTGATAGCAGCATGTATTGCCCAAATCACATGCCTAGGAAAGAAAACAGCCTCACAGCCATTGGACCTCTCACTGCAAAGACAATAAAATTCAGAAGTTTAGACACTGACTGCACTTCCTACAGTTTAATTATCATGCATCTGGAAGAAAATCCCAGCAAACTGGAGAAATTACACAACCTTACCTGGTACATTAGCCTGTGGAATCAGTAATAGGAAAAGGAAATGGGGTGTTTGGCATTAGAAAAGAATTCCACACTAAGCTGCTGCCAATACACTCCTGCCTGATTAATCAATCTATACTCAGTTGCTGTAACATAACTATGTGTTTGTGTATGTGAACACAAGTTCATTCCTAAACAATAATAATCAGCTTTATACCACACTAAGATTAACCAAAGACAGGCCATGATATTTTGAAGCTCTCCTGTTTGCATTTTCCAGCACAAATTTAGTCATTCACTGGATCCATTCAACTTTTATATGGGTTCATTCTGTTTTTACTCATTCTGTTGTTACCAGTGAACTTTTCTAGAGAATCTTAAGTTAAAGCAACATAAATACAGTTTTTGTTACTTAAGTATTTCTGCTTTTCAATACTCAATTAAACCTCCCCCAGTCCTCTGCTCAGGGAACCTGACCCCCACAATAACATTCCTACAAGTTCTGACCACATAAGGCTTAACCAGCTGGACCACCTGGACAGAGGATCTAAATGATGGTGTTAGTTCTTTCTCTCTCCGTGGAGGCCAGTGAGAAAATTAATTATGGTTCTTTATTTACAAGAACAAGAAAATAATTTCATGTAAATATTACTCTTGAATAACACAAAAGGAGAAATGAAAACTAGGTTTTTATTAATAATTTTTTTAGCTATCATCTTTCATCACTATACAATATCTGTGGTTTTTTGAAGCAGGTAAAAAAGCACAGAATCCAAGATTAGCAGTATAATAGAATCTTTTCTCACAGCACAGAACTAAGTGTGCCTTTTTAGATCAAAACACCAGTTTTGATCTGAAAGATTCCCCTCAACAGCACAGAAACAAGTGAAAGCTCGGTAAAATAAAAAACAGGTTAATTTTAAGAAATGACAACTGCTTCCTAGTTTATGCAATAAATTTTGAAGGAAAAACTGTGGAACTGGTGATATATAGATTATCTACCCATAACATCATTAATTTGAAATTCTCTCATGATGCCTGAATCTGTTCCATGTGATTTCAATGGCAAAGCTTAATTTTGGCACTGGGAAGTGTACAAAGCATGCTGCATTGAAACTTTCTGAAATGTATACTTTAAGTCCATGAGGGGAGAGAAAAAAATGAAGCATAAATCCTACCAGTACTGTGAACACAAAGTGATCAAAAGACAGCCTAAGAAGCATTTCTAGCCTGTCCCACCATTGCTGGCTCTGTGTGAGTGGCCACCTACCTTCATGTAGGCAAACTCCTTCATTGCTGCTATCCGGGACAAGTACAGCCAGGACATTTTGTGCCTGTGCTTGTGGTAGTCACGTTTGTTTTTCAGGTTGCGAAAGGAGGTTCTCCCCAGCCGGTGCAATTTCAGTGCAAACTGTTGCTCCTCTTCATTGGCAACAATATAAATATCTAGAAAATACATAACAGCACAGATCTAAGAAATTAATCATATCTAAAAAGCCAGATGAAAAAGTGCAGCGAAAGTTTGTTACCTCACTCCTCACCCTTTCTGACCCACAAGTTTTAGCAAAGGCAGCTAATTACAGAGTGTGTATCAAAAGTTTGAACATGAAGAAATTACTGTTAAAGAGTTCATGGTACTCCGATTGAAGAAATGCTGATGAGATCTGAAAGATCTTTCAGTGCTCTGGTGTTATAAACCACATCCTGGAAGAGCTTCTCCTTCCTGATGAATGGACAGGCAACCCAAGGGACCAGACTCTTAATTTTGTGTTAACAAATACCCTAAACTTAATTTCTAGTATTTGTCCCAAATAATCCCCTTCTCCAATTACAAAAGTCACATTCTGTGTCAAACTACATGAACATAGCAGGAACCAAGATAGCGTTGCAATAGTTTTGAGCCTATTTTACTTTACTACCTTATCTTTAAGTGGGATGAAAAAGCTGAAATTATCTTTTTTGTTAAATGGTTTGAACTCTTGACAAAACACAACAAAAGCAGCCCCTGCCTGGAAAGTACCTTTTAAAATAATGAACTAAGAAATTAACAAATGGGGCAAACAATTACACTTGTAAAACAATATTCAAATGTAGCCAGAAGCCTCACAGAGCACTTGAACATGCTATGTTCAAATACGTCTTGGTGTTTGACAGATTAATTGATCTTCCTATCCAGAGGAAAACTCCCCTAGTTTCTAGCAAAATATTTGCAGTATTACAGATGTGTTTGCTGAAGAAAATTTTTAAAAATGTTATTTTAGTTTACCTGATTCTTTGCCAACACCCATCTGGTTCCCCACAGAACTGATGACTTGCCGGGAAGAGAGAGTTTTCAGAGCCAGGTAATCATATCCTGCATTAGTTAACCGATAACCCTGGACAGCTGGGTAAAAATAAAATACATTTCACTCCTTGTTATGCACACATACCCTTTAAAATAAATCTCAATTTAGTCTTGTTTCTTGCAGTACATAGCACGCAAGTAATATTTCAGCCCTTGGCTCTTACCAGCCCCATTTGACTGAATGGTGAAAATGTTTAAATTGGATTGGAGCAACCCTCAATCCTTGGAAGAACTGGGACAAAAGGGAGAGCACAGACATCCCCACTGTGTTTGCAGGGCCAGATCCAACTAAAAGGCTGAAGGGAATAGGGAAAGGCCTGCACCACCTTGTCAGATGTCAGACAACAAATACTGCTTTAGCAGCTGTTTCTGAGGCAGTGAAATGTCCAAGAATTGTGCAGTCTGTTCCAGAACTGTGAGGATATCACTCACTTGGATTAACGCCTACACACACTTGAACGCTGCTTCAAGTGATGATTCTTTTTACTTTATTCTGAGCAAAAAACAAAGTTAATTGTTCATCTTTTTTCTGTCTCTTACTTCTAAAGATACAAGCAGACACAGCATCTGGTGCTGCACAAACCCACATTTCCAGGCTGAGTCCAAGAGAAGGCAAAGGAAATACTCTGGGCACTCCTACATCCCAACCTGTTGGGCAGGTCCACTGTGAGGCACTGGGGACAGGATAAGAAAGGGAATCCAACACAAAATTCAAACTCACTTTTAGTTCGTTCATAAGCCAGAAGTTTGTGCTTCGCCAGCTCTCTCAAAATTTTATTACAGCCACCGTGTTTAAGGCTGGCAATGGAAGCAATTAAGCTAGCAGGAACTATTTCATGGTTCTTCATGCCCATTTCCACCTATAAAAGTAATTAAAAACAGATTTGTCAGCACTGTGTTGAAGTACAATGAAGTACAGATCCAGCTCAAGAGTAAAATCCCTTTTCAAATAGGCAATTTTTAAAGACTACAGATTTTCAGACTTAACTTTCTACGTTTTAAGCCTGAACAAACCTTTCCGCTTGCTTCACTGCTCCTTGGCAGCCTATGTACAACCCACCCAGGGAAGTTCTTCAGTGCCAGCCATGACACGAGCGGCTAATTAGATTTCAGTCCCAGTCACGGGAAGCAGAGAGAGCAGAGACGCTGGGATGCTGCCTCACCGTGATGGGTCTGCGACCAGCCGGGCATCCCCAGCGACTTCCCTGGCATCCCCAGAGAACCCCCAAGCATCCCCAAGAAGTCCCTGTGCCTCCGGATCCCCCCAGCCGGGCGGCTGAAGGAGACACCGGCCCGAACCGGGCCCTCCCCAGAAGAGGCCAGCACAGAGCCCCAGCTGAGGCACCACAGGCCCGGCCCGGCCCGGCCCGGCCTGCTCACCGCGGTCAGCACCCTGAAGTGCTCCCGGGACAGGTACCGCAGCATCACCACGTTCAGCTTCCCCATGGCAGCGGCGGCAGAGGTGCAGGGACGGGAAAAAGATCAGGAAAAGGATGAGGAGAAAGATGTTGCGGACGAGGAGCAAGAGCACGGGCCGCGCATGCGCAGCAGCGCCTGGCCAGGTCCTGGCAGCTACGCGCGCTGCCGCGCTCCGCCGCATCCCGCCGAGCTCCGCCGGCCACCGAGCCGGGAGCCCGACCCGAAACGCAAGAGAAACTCTGCTCCGAGTTCGGCGGGACCGCCTTCTGTGCCTCCCTGCTGCGGGGGAGTGTCTTGGGACGCCCGTGCAGCTGCCAGGACCTGTTCCCGTGGGGCGCTTCCCGCTTGTCACGTGCGCTGTGGGACTGTGTGGAATGTCGGGGAAGAGCGAGGTCGGTCTGGCGGGGAAAGAGCTCTCTTCTCCGGGGGATAACCTGGTGTTGCCAACCTATTTAAACACAAACCCAGACGTTTTGGCAAGCTAATGTAGCGAAAAGCTCTTCGGTCTTCATTTACACTTCACAGCGAATATTTCACTAGAAGAAAGTGAAGAACGTTCACATTCCATTACCTAGACCCCTGTAAAAGCAAGTTCTGAACGCCAAAATATCAACACTTGTTGCAGTTTCCTTCACGTTAACATACTAGAACATCATCTGGCATATTTCTTGCTCTCCCATTTTTTTCTTCTTTTTCCCCCACTGTTGTTGGTATGAAAATAAGAAGGCAAGATCATTTTCATTTCTCTCAGCCAGCCATCTGTGTTCAGCTGCCTGTTACCTTCAAAAAAGAAAAAAAAAACAAACAAAAACATTCCAAAGAGGAGAAGACAGCCCCATCAGGTGCATATATTGTGAACAAAGACCCATATTTACTATATGTGATCTCCGACTCTTACATCCCTTGTCGACTATATGTTTGCTCATTAAATTTCCATCCTTTATTGTGATCTGTAAATTTTAGCTACTCTATAATTGCTACAGATTAAAGGCAAAGTTAATTTTACCTGTCTGTCTTTGTTTTCATCTACTGCTAATGCCATGGTCAGTACTCAGATGAGTCCATTTCATGGACACACAACAGGAAATGGGCTGAACTGCATCCTCCATAGTACTTTGATTTTGGCCCTATTCCTCATCCAGCTGACACAAAACAAGCATTACCCTTTTCCAGGCACACCTAGCAGCAAATGAAGATCTTTTTTTTCTACTCTTTACTGTTTTTTGGGGTTTTTTTTAAGAATCCTTGGCTTTTCTGCCTTGCTCTGATTCTAGACCATGAACTGAAAAGATCCTGTCACTGATTCTGGAGCAGATTTTGCCACCTGGTTAGCAGGGGAAGAAAGAAGAGAAACTTCCAGCTTCAGGAGACAGGGAAATGAAGACCTGGGGCTTGGTGTCCTTGTCCAGCTTTCCATTATGAATTTATGACCTTTGTCTATACTTTCCTTTATAATCGGACTGCCTAAAGAACCAGTTAATAAATTCTGTGTTCCTCATATTTCACCATTCCATTTACCAACAGAAGTAAAAAGAGCCCAAAGAATCCACAATTATGTAGATATAAATTATTCTCCAGGGATCTGTCTTTTTCTAAGGGTGTGAAATCTCAAGGAAGAGGAGATCCAATCATAAGAGTCAGACTTACTGACAGCATTCTAGAAATAGAAAATGCTATGTGAAATACCTACCTTTTTCTGCTTCAGAATTTCATGAAGATTTGTTTTGCTTTCTGTGACTGTACTTTTGGAAAGATTAAAATATAAACTGCTCTTTCACGTACAGGAATTTCTGTATGATCTCATGAAAAAAAAACAAACCGAACACCAAAAAAGCAAACAGCTAAATGCAGACAGCTGATCTCCAGAGACAAGAATTAAATGGTTACTTTTTCCTTTAAATAGAAACTGTCTGGGTGCTTAAGGAGAATGTATCCCTGATCCACAACTCAGGGATGTAAAGCTGTAAAGTCTGGAGGCATGTTCCACAAATTCACCGATTACTTAGACAACATTGTACTGCAATTATGCAGTGTTCTGATGTTTTCAAGTGAAAATAAATAAGGAAAAGCAGAAGTAAAACTCAACTGAATTGTATGTTATAAAACCCACCAAGCTTCATATTCTGGAAAGAAATCATAAATTTTGACTGTGTTAAGTGTTTCATTCCATGAGAGCTCTTGTTGACATATGGTAAGATATGAAACAGGTCAATTGAACAAATGTTCATATTTTGTTTGTTTTTTTCCTTTTGAGAAAGGGAAATGGGAAGATCACAGCATCCGGAAGGCTAGCACAGACTAATCCTCACCAGTCCTGCTGGCAACTCCTTCAATTGTTTTGACAGCCAGATCTGGGCCAACCAGGAACAGTACGAAGAAATCCAGGCAGGCAAACAGCTACAGTGCCATTCACCAGTCCTGGAAAAAGCATTCCAGAGCTTGGCATCTGTGCTCCAGTGCTTGCCAAGCACATCCGCAGAGTGGCCACACAGGCGCTGGCTTTCACAGCAGCAGAACAGAAGGAAAGCAGAAGATCTCTGTGAGCCACAGTGTGAGCAGTGGGAAGCACACTGCCATGGTCCTCAGAATCAGAGGTAAAAGCTGGGAAAGTTGTGCATTGGGATAAGGACAGTTTAATAGGGGAAGCAAAGGCTGCACACACAAGCAAAGCAAAATAAGGAATTAATACTCTGCTTCCCATGGCTGTACTGGTGTTCAGCACCTCCAGCAGAGCAGGGTCCTACTGCACATCTCAGTGACTTGGAAGGACAAATACCATCACTCCACATTTTTTTATACACTGAGCCTGATGCCATACACTTCTTCTCCCATTTTTTTATACACTGAGCCTGATGCCATATGGTCTGGAATATCCCTTGGGTCAGTTGGGGTCACCTGTCCTGGCTGCGTCCCCTTCCATGTACCCCCAATCCCTTCACCTGTGTGGCAGGAAGAATAACAGGAAAGGCCTTGGCTTTGTGCAAGCCCTGCTCAGCAATAGCAAAATCATCTCTGTATTATCCGCCTTGAGTTCAGCACAGGTCAAAAATACAGCCCCATAACAGCCCCTGGGAACAAAATTAACTCCACCTCAGCCAAAACCAATACAGAGATGCAGGGTAGAAACTGTGGAAATGGCACCCTTGTTGATCCTCACTGGATCCTGTCAGTGCCCAGCAGCAGGGCAAGGGCAGGGGGCAGCTGGCAGTGCCCACGCTGCACCTCACAAGAACTGATCTGCAGGGAAAAAAGAGCAGAACAGGAGCAGCCAAACCTGAGCACAGCTCAGTGAACCTTTATTACCGAAATTCACAGCTCTCACCCCAACCAGAGGGCTCTGCTGCTGCCCTGCAGCAC
>NW_005054920.1:0-12043 GCF_000277835.1 Geospiza fortis
ATTGGCTGCCCCTGGGATTTGTGAAGCAAAACCTCTCTTCCACCCCTTCCCATCTTCGGACAAAAGCCGCTATTGCCACGTGGTCCCCAACTCGCGCCAGAGCGCCCCCTGCAGCCACATGGGGATCACTGCACCTGCCCTGTCCACCGGGAGCCTGCCAGCGTCCCTGCCGGCTGTGACCCTAACTACACCAAAGGGGAAAGGCTGTTACTGGGTTCCTGGTTCTTTTTGTTGTTAATGCCATAGTTTTTGTTGTTTGCTTGCATGTCCTGGGCTGGCTATATGATGCTTGTATCCCCACTCATATGTTCTGTTTATGCTAGATAACTTTTGCACCTTTAAGACTGGTTCCGAGAGTGAAGGGGGGAAAGAAGAAGCGCAGAGTTATACATATCTGGTTTTTGGATATGAGTAATGAATAATGTACGAATAATGAATAATATATGAGTAATGTCGCTATAGAGTGCGACACAGCGCAAGCACCGAGACTCAGATCAGAAGGCTGTATAGGCTCCTTTATTAAAGCAACATGTTGCCTTTATAGGTTTACAGGATATTTACATTTGCTTAAGCAACACATACGCTGCCCATTGGTCATGAAAAAGAAACAAAACTCTCAATAGGTGAAAAGGAGCCACATACCTCTGTGAGCCAATCAAAGTCCATACCTTTTGACTTTCTCTCTTTCTTCACGTTGTCATGGTGATAGCCTTGGTACCTTCCTTGAGAGATAGGAGGCTTTCCTTATCTTCTGGAAGCCTTTGCTGGCTCACAAGAACAGCACAAAAACGTCTTTCCTACAAGTAATAATAGCTTATTATCCAGCATAAACAAAAAAGATGATCGGGAATAAAAGCATCATAAAGTGACCCCAGGACATTCCACCCCTTATCCCCATATAATCAGCTCACTACTAAAACTAATATATATTCTAACTCTATAAACACATACATTATACTTACAATATACAACTATACACAGACAATGGCAGTAACGTTCAGCAAACAGTGATATTTACACATAGTTCTCACCCAACTATCATATCTCCCTGAGGTACACATCGTGTTGTTCCATCTTTTTGCATTATCCACCATGTGCAACCTGGTCCCTGAGCAAAGACAACCCCACAAATGGGTTTGTCTGTACTCAAGGCAGAATTGATCCACACGGTCTTCCCTAACAAACCTCTGACATACACCACTGGGACTTTATTTCCATTTACTCTATGCAAAGGCTCAGATTGGGCAGGGCCCACTCGGTTAGTAGAGCCTTGGGTGTTAACTAACCAGGTGGCTTTTGCTAAATGCTGCTACCAATTTTTGAAAGATCCCCCACCCAAAGCTTTCAATGTGGTTTTTAACAGTTCATTGTACCTCTCCACTTTGCCTGCAGCTGGTGCATAGTAGGGGATATGGTACACCCACTCAATGCCATGTTCCCTAGCCCAGGTGTTGATAAGACTGTTCTTGAAATGAGTCCTATTGTCTGTCTCAATCCTCTCAGGGGTACTATGCCTCTAAAGGACTTGCTTTTCAAGGCCCAGGATGGTGTTACGGGCAGTAGCATGAGACACAGGGTAGGTTTCCAACCATCCCGTGGTGGCTTCTACCATAGTTAGCATGTAGCGCTTGTATTGGCATGTCTGGGGACTGTGTGATGTAGTCAATCTGCCAGGCCTCCCCATACTTGTACTTGGACCACCATCCACCATACCATAGGGGCTTCACTCACTTGGCCTGTTTAATGGCAGCACATGACTCACAGTCATGGATAACCTGAGAAATACTGTCCATGGATAAATCCACCCCTTGTTCTCATGCCCACTTATAGGTGGCATCTCTACCCTGATGACCTGAGGCATCATGGACCCACTGAGCTACGAACAACTCTCCCTTGTGTTCCCAATCTATGTCTATCTTTGACACTTCTGTCATTGTAGCCTGATCTACCTGCTTGTTTCAGTGCTCCTCATTGACCTGACTCTTGGGGACATGGGTATCTACATGGCGGACTTTCACAGGTAGTTTCTCTACCCTGGTAGGGATGTCTTTCCACTCATCAGCAGCCCAAATTGGTTTTCCTCTACTCTGCCAATTAGCCTTGTTCTACTTCTCCAGCCATCCCCACAGAGCATTGGCTACCACCCACGGATCTGTATAAAGGTACAGCTTGGCCACTTCTCTCTTTCGGCAATGTCCAGGGCCAGTTGAACAGCATTGAGTTCAGCAAATTGGCTTGATCCACCCTCTCCTTCAGTAGCTTCTGCAACCTGTTGTGTGGGGCTCTATATGGCTGCTTTCCACTTTTGTTTCATTCCCACAATGCGGCAAGAACCATCAGTAAAAAGAGCGTATCGTGTTTCTTCTGCTGGCAGTTGGTTATATGGTGGCGCTTCTTCAGCACATGTCGCTTCTTGTTCCTCTTCATCAGCAAGACCAAAGTTTTAACCTTCAGGCCAGTTTTTAATTATTTCCGGAATCCCAGGATGATTCAGTTTTCCAATACGGGCACTGGTGGTATGGTGGGTAGACAGGACCTTTGCATTGAACATTCACACCAGCACCAGTAGTCGGGGTGCCAGGAGGAGTTGTACTTCAGTGCCTGTTACTTCTGAGGTGGCTAGGACTCCTTCAGAGGCTGCTAAAATTTCCTTCTCTGTTGGAGTATAGTTGGATTCAGACCCTCTGTAGCTTCGACTCCAAAATCCTAGTGGTCGGCCTCAAGTCCCCCCAGGCACCTTCTGCCAAAGGCTCCAGGACAAACCATGGTTCCCTGCTGCAGAGTAGGCTACGTTCTTCACCTCTGGTTCTGTCCTGACTGGGCCAAGGGCTACCGCATGAGTGATTTCTTGCTTGATCTTGGTGAATGCTTGTTGCTGTTCAGGGCACCACTGAAAAGTGTTCTTCTTGCAGGTGACCAGGTAGAGAGGGCTCACAATCTGGCTGTACTCAGGAATGTGCGTTCTCCAAAAATCTATGGCGCCTAGGAAAGTTTGTGTTTCCTTCATGCTGGATGGTGGAGACATTGCTGTGATCGTGTTGATGACATCAGTGGGAATCTGACGCCGTCCGTCTTGACACTTCACTCCCAGAAACTGGATCTCTTGAGCAGGTCCCTTGACTTTGCTCTTCTTGATGGTGAAACCGGCTTTCAGGAGAATCTGGATGATTTTCTCTCCTTTCTCAAACACTTCTGCTGCCGTCTTCCCCCACTCAGTGATGTCATCAATATATTGCAGATGTTCTGGAGCCTCACCCTTTTCTAGTGCAGCCTGGATCAGTCCATGGCAGATGGTGAGGCTGTGTTTCCACCCCTGGGGCAGTCGGTTCCAGGTGTACTGCACGCCTCTCCAGGTGAAGGCAAACTGAGGCCTGCATTCTGCTGCCAGAGGAATGGAGAAAAATGCATTGGCAATGTCGATAGTGGCGTACCACCTTGCTGCCTTGGACTCTAGCTCGTACTGGAGCTCTAATGTCTGGCACGGCAGCACTCAGTGGTGGAGTCACTTCATTCTATGCACGGTAGTCCACAGTTAATCTCTATTCTCCTTCAGATTTACGCACAGGCCAAATGGGGCTGTTGAAGGGTGAGTGAGTCTCGTTGACCACCCCTTGGCTCTCCAGCTCTCGGATCATCTTATGGATGGGAATCACAGCATCTCGAGTGGTTCTATACTGTTGACGATGCACTGTGGAAGTGGCAATTGGTACCTGTTGCTCTTTTCCCTTCAGAAGTCCTACTGCAGATGGGATTCTCAGACAGTCCAGACAAGGTGTTCAATTGCTGGACGCCCTCTGTCACTACAGCCACTATCTCAAATGCCCACCTGAGTCCTTTTGGGTCTTTCAAATACCCACTTTGTAGGTAGTCTATGCCCAAAATACATGGGGCCTCTGGGCCAGTCACGATAGGATGTTTCTTCCACTCATTTCCAGTCAGGCTCACCTCAGCTTCCACCAAAGTGAAGTCCTGGCATCCTCCTGTCACACCACCAATAGAAACAGACTCTGTCCCCACATGTCTTTATGGGATTAATGTGCATTGTGCACTAGTATCGACCAAAGCTTTATATTCTTGTGGTTCCAATGTGCCAGGCCAACGAATCCACGCAGTCCAAAAAACACGATTTTCCCTAGCCTCTACCTGGCTAGAGGCAGGGCCCCTCTAAGCCTGATTATCCTTCTTTCCTTGGACATATGTCTTGGAGTTTCCTTCAAGGGGATTGGACATGTCATCATCATCATCATACCTGGCATTTCGGTTATGAGCCACTGGAGCTGCTTCCCTTTTGGTGGAACTTCGTCTCTGTACCTTGCCTTCCTTCAATTCACGTACCCATTGTGCCAGAGCAGCAGTAGATTTTCCATCCCATCCCTGTGTCATTTTAGATGTAATTATCACTGGCAGTTCATTTTCTCAACTATCGCTAGGCAAAGAAGGACACAATGTTAAAGACTGCATTTGTTTAGCCAGTTCAGAAGGGAGAGGGGGGGCAGATGGCTCAGCGGGGGGTGGAGCAGAAGTAGACGACTCGAAGTGGGGCAAAGGAGGGGCGGGGGGGAACAACGGAACTACAGGAGGGGAGGGGAGGAGCAGCCATTCTTCTGTAACTTCATTTTGGCTAATTGCTGTGCAGGCGTAAGGTACTTTGATTTAGTACTCAATTCAACTAACTGCTGAGCAGGCAAAATATACACAGGTTTAATATAGTCTTTTGGAGATGAATACCGAGGAGCAATCTCAGCCTGTTGTTTGATTTTCACGATAGCAAACCCTGGGGAAGCCTCCACAGCAACTGCAGCAGACTCCTCAGGGGGAGATACATCGACAGGCTCAGTCCCATCTTCCTCTTGTTCCTCTACTTCAGTTTCTTGCTCTAATTCCTGTTCCTCCAGTTCCCCCCTTCTATCTTGTTCTGCTTTCCATTCTTTCAATGCCTCATACAACAGTCTCCAGGTAGTAGCCGAATCGACAACCTTCTTATCCCCCTTAGATATCACATCCCATAGTCTTTTCCCAACATTTTTCCATGCCCCAACACTAAAGGCAGTGTCGGCATCAGCTTCAAAGTCCTGTGATTTACACCATATCAGTAAACTATGAAGAGCATAATCAGAAGCTGGAACATTTTTCCTTTTTAATAAGGCTTTCCACGTGGACAAAACAGTCTTTTCCTCATGTGATAAATTATTTCCCATTATTTTTCCCCAGTCACTCACCTCGAATCAGACATCTGAATTAGGTCTGGACCTCTGCAGCCTCCTTGCTGAAGAAATTATAAAATGTGAAAGAATTCACAAAAGTAAAAAAGAAAGGAGGGGTTTTTAAACCTTGTTCATGAGCCTGTAACAAAAGGTTAGCCACAAGCAATATTGTAACAAGATATTGTAAATGTGCAAGCAGAGCAAGCAAGACAGCAAGTTTTAATGGAACTTGCAAACTGCAAAGTTAGCTAAAAACAGTTAGATGGAAAAACAAGAGTACAAAGCATGCATTGAAGACAAAGGTAAAAAGTTCAAATGTGAGGAAGACTACAAGTCTTCATCAAAGACCAGCAGAAGACTAACGACCACCACAAAAGGAACTGATGCATGCACAAAAGCAACAAACTGTTATATAACCATGACACAGCTTTATGCAAATATGAATATGCTAATGATATGTTGCAATTGTGACGTTGTGCAGAATGACCTTTAAAATGTAGCAGTAGGTTAAAGAAGAGGGAGTGTATTTGTGGCAGAACCATCCCCTTCACTCCCAGTTCTGAGTAAACAAATACCTGCTCTATAGCCATCTGACTATAGAGTTTTATTTTCTTGCCTAGTTTTGGGCATCAAATCCTAACCTCCAACAAATAAATACCAGAATGCTGCAGGGAAAGGAGAAGAAAAAATACAACTGTAATTCAAAGCCCCACAGAAAGATGATTGAGAATTTTTTTTGAAAAATTTTATTTGCAAGGGCAGGGTTGAACTTCAGTTCTAGTGACATGGCATTTGGGTCACTAATCCACCCTTCAATCCTTAGGCACTGCAGCTATCAAGTCAGTGTGTTTGCAATTCTAAAGCAAAGAATGCTAAAATTTATAGAACTAGCTTACTATTATGTCACATCTGCCTCTAGAAACTTCCATCTGAACATCTTTGTATTTTATAGATTTTACTCAAGGGACTTTTTAGGGTCCTAGCACAAGCCTCATAGTGAAGATTCAAGAGCAAACTCCAGAATCAATACATATAACAACCTTTGCTCCCAAAAGTTCATAGTCAATATATAGTAAAAGGAGTAGAGCTCTACAGTGCTGCAGCTGGAAACTGCCAGGAGCAGCCCAACATCTCTACACTCGTGTACCACATACCAGATCTGAGTTGGGTTTAGGCAGATGGGGAGGAATGTTTTCATGGAGGTGGTGCACTTTGTTTTGATCTCAGCAGACTTATGGAGTTCCTGAAATTAATGTTAGATTTCATCAGAAATCTGAACCTACTAAGGCCAAGCAAGTAAAATTAAAATTAAGGTAATACTAAAATAATTTTTAACTTCATTAAGAGGTATTCTTTGCTCTGTCCCCGTTATCTTACCTTTTTACCCCCTAATTTCCCAAGATCAAGTAGTAAAGCTCTGAAAAACAAAGCTAAGAATATCTGTCCTTTCTGTCGAAGTGTCAGAGAAATTTGAGCAGGCAAGAAGTAAATCTTTAACAATATACCCTAGCGAATTCTGGGCAGGGGAATGGTGGTGGTGGTGATGAAGAGATAATACAGGAAACTCATCTACATTCCCCAAACAACACTTTCACAGAAGACTCAACACATGAAGACACTGCAAAAACACACTAGTACAACAGATAAATATCCTAATTAAATAGCTTTCATAGTTACTGCAAGGATGTAAAAACAGAACAACTCTTTAGATCACAGCATCTATTTCAATAAAGACGTGGTTTTAATGTATAAACCTTGAAAAATATTTCACGTTCACTATGCTGGAGAGATGCTTAATAAATCATCAGTAAGCCTGTTCCAAGACACAGCTTATCTTTGTAAGCACATGCATCCAAACACATCACTGAGGATCTAGAAAAGAGCAACTACTCACTTCCCAAAAATTCCTTTGAACCTTTCAGTATTTTATGAATGGGCAAAAAATTTTATTGCTTTTAGCAAATTCTTCAGTTTTTCTAGCTGTTTTACTTCAGTTTCCATTTTATTCAGGACATTATTCAAGAGCATAATCTCATGTCCTATTTTACAAAGCATGGATTTGAGGGATAGTTCTTGAACTGTCAAAGAGAGGACATTATGCCAAAAAGCCTCTAACACAAAACAAAAATTCCATTTCCTTCCCCTTCACAAGCAGTGATTATCTACTAACTCTTATGTTCCCCAACCACCATACCCTCCCAGAAGCAGCAAGTGAAACTGGCAACTTCCTACTCCACCCAGCTAAAAGAGTTCAAAGCTGCTTGTTGGGGATTAAAATAAATTTATTGATAGAATATTAGAAATTAATTGTAGGTTTGTGACAGTGTTCACAGGGGTTCTTGGATGAGGCAAGAGACGAGAATGTTGACTCCATGTTCAGAAGGCTTGATTTATTATTTTATGATATATATATATTACATTATAACTATACTAAAAAGAAATAGAAAGAAAGGTTTCCTCAGAAGGCCAGCTAAGAATAGAAAGGAATGAATAACAAAGATCTGTGGCTCGGACAGAGTCTCCAAGCTATCTGGTCTGTGGTTGGCCATTGATAGTAAACATTCAAGATGGCTCAATCACAGACACACCTGATGCATTCCACAGCAGCAGATAACCATTGTTTGCATTTTGTTTCTGAGGCCTCAGCTTCTCAGAAGGAAAAATCCTAAAGAAAAGGATTTTCACAAAAGATGTCTGCGACATAGGTTTAAGCTTAATTGTAACTTGCTTACAATTTAGCATGAGTGGGCCCTTCTCAAAGCTTGGCACAGGTGAATTTTAAATAAACTCTGTCTGTTAGTATGGATGGCTAAACGGGGGAGGAAACAGAGAAAGACTGGATGTTGCAGTGTGAAGCAATGTCCTGTTTTATCTATCCCAGTTCCTCCCAGGTGTAGCAATGCCTCCTCCCCTCCCCTCTCCCTGCCTCCTGCTGAGAGGTGTCCATCAATCTCAGTAGGTCAGCAAGGCCGTCATCTGATAGGTGAAGTTCAAAAGATGCCTCTCAGCCCTGGGGACAATTGGGCCATCCAAGTGTCATTTGTCCCCTGAGCCTTCCCCCCTCCTACCTGGTTGGTGGCACACCTACCCCTTCCCTCTCCCTTTCCCTGAGCTCAAAAAGACACGGGACCATGCGGTCGGTATTCGGTTGGAGCTGTCGCAACATTCAGAGGCCTGCGTGCCCAGGAATAAACTCTGGATCAAGACCCTCTAGCTGGATCCGTCTCCTTTTTCCTTCACCTCGCCTAAGCTCTCCATCAGAGGTAAAGCCTGAGTTCCTGCATGTCTGGACTTGTTCCAAGAGCCTAGCTGCAACACACAGCTAGCCAAAGGTATCTCTGAGGTTAAACACCACAGCTGCTGCCTTTGGTCAAGCAGCAAGGGCCAGACGAGCCCAGGCACGTTCCATCGGTAATATTGGGATTTTATTCCAATAACTGGATACCTTCAGATAAGGGTTGAGACCCTGGAAGGTCACAAGGTTGGCCCAAGCTGTAAGATAAGAGCAGTTAATGGCTTTGCCCACATGGACATAGAGAAAGAATCCAGTGAGGTCTGAGAAGACTCCAGACCATAAATCAACGTTGGACCAAGAGGCATGCGCAGAGAGTGTGAAGAGTATATGAAGATCAGGTGTATGGACTATAAGGGTATAAAGGCCCAGGGATTTCTTTGTTCCAGGTCTGTCTCCAGCTCAAGCTGAAATAAACTGACTCTGCCTCAGAATCCAGGCTCCAATTTCTTCTTTAGCACTGCTGAAGGAACAAAACCCTCTCTCCAGCACATATACCTGCAATATACCTACTACCACTGCAGGTTGCAGGCAGAGGACACGTGGGAAGGCAGCCAGCTGGGATGAGTGGTAGTTTGGCCTCAGTTGCATATACAAGAGGCATCAACCTGAGACCATGGAAAGAAGGGTATTGAAAGGGGGATAACTGGTCAGGTCATGGCAAGAAGAGTGTGGTCATGGGAATCAGTATGTGGATGGTATGTTAATGGAACTATTCTATATTGAGTCATGTTTCTGGTTCTTGTTCTCAGTTGGTTCAGAATCTGTCATGTATAAGGTAATTTTCCGAGTTCGCATTCATGATTGGACCCTTACCCTCAAAATACCACTATATCTTGTTATGTTCGCCACACCCCCCCGGTCTTTGGATCTTGCCCCTCAGACTGTGCAGTTTCTGCGTTTGTTATTTTGCTATTAAATATTTTTATTTTTCGGTAAATTCATCGTACCCATTCCTCTATTTTATGCCACACTCCCCCTGGGCCAAGCCGGACTAGGGGCCGCAGCGAGCTGGACTGCAATAGTTGGCACCCGAGAACAGGGACCCACATATTGAGGGACCTCCTCGGTTCGATTTGGCTGGGTCTTGGTCAACTGGTAGGACTTTTTTCTCTGCTGTGGATCAAATCGTAACCTGACATGGTTACAAGCGACCCTCAGAGTTTACCCAGTTGATTTGGAAGATGCCTGCCTGAAAAGCAGGTAAACAGAGAAAAGGGACAGTTATTCCTCTTACACGTACCCCAACCGAGTGGGCATATCCCACCCAAACCAAGTTACTCTGCAGGATGGGAATAAGACTGTCTACATTAGAGAGGGACGTATATGGACATTTTAAATTATTTTTAGCAATCCACAGAAGAGAGGTCAGGAAGCGCAAATTAAAAAACCTAATAAAATGTGTGTTTCACAACTTCCCAGTGATTGTGGCCAGCGGCACTGTGCCAGGCACGTCAACCCCACTGGCAAGCCCCACCAACACACAGCCCACTGCTCCCCCCCACTCTCGCCTGCCTCCCCTGAGCTGCCCCAGCCCGGCTCCCCCCCCCGTCGCCACTGCTTCTGCCCTGCCTGGTGCCGCCAACAGCCTTGAGTGCTCCAGCCCGTCCTCGCACGGCGCCACGGAAAACGGAACAGACCATAAAATCTTTACTGCGGACTTTTGGGACTCGGTGGGGGTCACACTTTTTGACCTTGCTACTAGGAAAGACCCCCTAGCAGCGTGCTTGTTGCCTACTTTCTGCGCAATTTTCAAAACCCTGAAAGCTGAGGACCACCAACTCCCAGTGCTTGGCTCTGCCCCCACTCTGCCATCAGGGAGCGAATCTCGTTTCAACACTACACTCCAGAACACCACCACTCCTGAGGGTCCAGGGCCACCGCAATGCACACGATCTCTTCCCAAACCAAGACTGTCTCCAACCCCTCTAACCCCAGGGACAGAACTCGAGGGTGGAACCCATTCCAGATTCAGGAGCCTGTGCAAATTGCAACTCCTGCCCCCTTGTGCTCTCTCCCTTGTCGCCCCTCTGACTGCCCTAGAATGGAATACAGGATAGACAATGCCATCGTGCGCAGACGAAACCTTGATACAAGTCACTCCACTACTCTGCATCCCCTGGTGCCTCCTCTGCCTGGGGTCCGAGATGTCTCGGATCCTTCCCTCCCCACCTTCTCTATTCCTCCACCATCCCAACCTCCCTCCTATTCATCTGCATATCCTGCTGTATTACCTGCTACCCACCCTTCTGCTGTGTATTCCACCCAAGTTGCCATGTTGCCTCAAGGTTCCTCCCTTGGCTCCACACCCATCACTCTGGGTCCCACAGCT
Organism: Geospiza fortis; assembly: GCF_000277835.1. Classification (NCBI taxonomy): domain Eukaryota; kingdom Metazoa; phylum Chordata; class Aves; order Passeriformes; family Thraupidae; genus Geospiza; species Geospiza fortis. The sequence goes on from NW_005054920.1 coordinate 10,829, forward strand.
CCCACTCCAGGCCATGTCCCTTCAGCCTTGTGCCACTCCGCTCCTGGGGAAACCAGAACCACGCCCACCATGGTCCTGGAAGCACGGCTCTCCAACATGGCAGCACCCATGTTGCCCATGGCGGTGCCTGTATGGGAGGACAAGCATTGCCTCTACCCATCCACCAATAAAAACACTGTGCTTGCGTCCTCCCCCACCTACTCAGAAGAAGACCTAACCCCTTCTGGATCCAGTGATTCCATCGATCCATGGCAGAAGATCCGGATGGGTGCAGTAAAGGACAGAAGGGGAGGGGCTGGTACTACATGAAAACCTCTAGCCTACAAGGAAATGATAGAACTGTGTAAGGCTGCCAAAAACTATGGGAGGGATTCTCCTTTCTTTAACAATCTGATATGAGCTACATTCACTGCATATCTATTAATCCCTCATGACTTAAAACACATGATGACTATGCTGCTGTCCCTAACTGAATTCACCTTGTGGGAAGTGGAAAAGACTGTTAAAACAATTATTGCTTGACTATGCTGAGAACCAAGCACGGGCAATGCTAACATTAGAACACCTAGCTGGAGAGGGGGCACATTCCCAACCCAATGATCAAGCCGCAAACCTCCCAAAACCAGTGCTTGATTATATTAAAAATGCAGCAAGGAAGGCATTTATGCAAGTGCCTGATAGTAACACACCTGCACAAGACTTTGTAGACATAAAGCAAAAGCCTAGTAAACCATGCATAAAGCTAAAGTTTTGGCTCCTGTTTGCCAGAATCATCCACAAGCAATTATTTATCATTATATGGATGATATACTTACTGCAGCTGGAATTGATCCATCTTTAGATGCAACTTTAAAAGCCACTGTTACAGCCATCCAACAAGCAGGACTTACCATTGCAGAAGAAAAAATACAACAGACATCACCTTGGAAGTATTTGGGACTCAAAATTCTCTCTCAAACTGCATGGCACCAGCCATTGCAAATAAATGAGAAACCAGAAACACTCTACAATTTACAAAAGCTGTTAAGAACCATTAATTTGGTTAGGTTTCTGCTGGGAATTACTAATGAAGATTTAGTTCCGTTGTTTGTTTTATTAAAGGGAAATTCTGAGTTAAATTCACCTAGGCAGCTAACTGCCAGAGCAAGTTGCCTTATCTAAGGCATCCCATGCCATTCAAAATCATCAGGCACACAGAAATAATCCAAACTTACC
>NW_005054920.1:12056-20096 GCF_000277835.1 Geospiza fortis
TCCTGCTAGCTATTTTCAGAAAATACCCCAACCTCATGCTTTATTTTTCAATAGGACCCTGAGGTGTCTAATCCTTTGTTAATTTTAGAATGGGTTTTCCTACCCCATCAGCCTGGTAAAACCATAACAATAAAGCCAGAGATGATGGCTCAGCTTAGTATAAGAGCCAGGTCATGTTTATTTTCTCTTGCAAGAAAAGATTTCTCCACTATATTCTTGCCTACAACTACTGTATATTTAGACTGGCTATTGCAGCAATCAGAATGCTTGCAAATTGCACTCAAAAATTTTACTGAGTAAATTTCAATTCATTACCCTAAACATAGGCTGTTATATTACTCTTTTAACTTAATTCCTAAACCTTTAAAAAGTGATGTACCCTTTAATTCACTAGCCATCTTTACTGATGGATCAGGACTGTCCCATAAATCAGTTATGATAAAAGATCTCCTCAAGTCAGGTCTTATGAGCTCTTGGAGAAATATATCACACCCGAGATAGCTCTGCTACCTCAGATGGCAAAAAATCAGCAGGATGGCTTCTGAGGTAGTGTTGGAAACAGAAAAGTTTTAATAAAAGGCAAAATAACAAAGGTCTTTACAGAGAAAATCTGAGCCAGTGGCAAGAGGGTCTTGCTCCTGGTAAAACACCCCACAAAAGCGATTAGTTCCTTTGTTCTCTTCTTTTTCTAGTAAATTGTTTAGGCAGGACTTTTTGGCTTCTGTCCAATTGGCTATCCTTAAGTTTGAGGTGAAGTCCCCAAGGTCCTATGATGTGTCTTTTTACCCAATTGGGGAGAGAAACTTCTTGGCTTTTTTCCTTTTTACAGAGACAAAGGATAATTTGGTCACTCCGTCAACAGGGAGCACATTCCTACACAATCATAACCTGGCAAAACCCTGTAACACATGACTGGGAATCTGACATCAAAACAGTAGAAGGTTCACCCCAAATAGTTGAATTAGCTGCAGTTTTTAGAGCTTTTTCTGAGTTCACATGTCCTTTTAATTTGGTAACTGATTCTGCTTATGTTGCAAGTATCGTTGAGAGAGCTGAAAATTTGTTCCTAAATACAGATTCTAATAATCAGTTATACTTTTTGCTTAAAACTTAAATTTTTATTCTTTCACAAAGACAGCATCCCTATTTTGTCGTGCATATACATTCTCATACTTCCTTGCCAGGATTCCTAGCAGAAGGTAATAGACAAGCTGACACCCTTGCAATGTCCATACAAACCACACTTCCAAACATCTTCAAGCAGGCACGGCTCAGCCATGCAATCTTCCACCAAAATGCACCTGCACTAACACACATGTTTGATATCACAAGAGAGCAAGCTAGAGCCATTGTCACTACATGGGCTGACTGCCAAAAATATTCTCTGCCATCTATTGGAGCAAGAATAAATCCTAGAATCTAAATCTTAAACATATCACAGACATTCCACACTTTTCCACAGGCCAATCAATTATTGAAAGAACACATGGGTCTCTTAAATGCTTGCTGGAACAATAGAAGGGGGGAATAGAGACCCTATCCACAGTAGAAAGGCTTGCTAAGGCCACATATGTATTTGATTTTTTGAATAATTCCTTTATGGAACCAAGTCCCCCAATTATCAGGAACTTTTCTAATACAACACAGGCACAATTAGAGACACCCCCAGTGTTAATTAAAGATCATGAGACAGGCCAAATTATAGGACCCTTCCCTCTAATTACTTGGGGGAACGGGTCTGCTTGTGTTTCTACAGGTAAAGGACCTCGGTGGGTTCCAGCAAAGAACATTAAGCCATATCTGCAGCCTCTACAAGAACACCAAGAAGCTCAACAAGAAGAATCCCGGGAAGAACCTACAAAAAACACTTTGAGGCTTGAGGGAAGCCACACCTCACCTCCTACCCATTGCTGATTAATACCACTGGTTTCTTAACTCCTTAAGCATTATTAATTTTTTAGTTTAATCTGCAGGTTGTTGCACCAGACATGACTCCTAAAGGACTCCTACTTGCTATGCCCATCCTGATCGATGTCATACTCCTCGCTAAGACCCGGAAAGTCCCACAACTGAAGAAAAATGTCTGGGTTACGTTAAGTAACATCACCAAGCAGGAAACCCTGTGTCTGTCAGTAGCCACCCAATAACCCCTTTTCTGCCTGTTTAGTTGGGTTCCCAACAGATGTGTGGCCGCTAACCAAGGATGCCATCTGTCTATTGCGTACCTGCAATTAATGGATTCACAATCCCATTTATAACTAGGATTACTGGGCCTGGAAACCATCGCACTCATCTCTAGAACCTCAAGAATTGGAAATTCTGGGCTCTGTAAAAATGGATTTTTGTGTTAGATTTCATTATATTAAAATGACTCCCAAATTAATGTGCAGTATCGTTGATGCTCAGTCTATAAGAAAGCAACCAAATACATAGTGGGATGTTTCCCCACATCATCCAGTCTATAAAAATGGAAGTACTTGGTGTAACTATACCTCACCCATCTTTTCTTTGTCCAGTGCTTCCCCGTTACAGTTACCATCTGGGACATTTCTCATTTGTGGAGACAGAGCATGGACCGCCATTCCACCTCACATTAAGGGCCGACCATGTAGCTTGGGGACGCTTACTGTGCTAGAACCTGAAATTGCCTTAATTCTTGACCGAAAGATTAGGTGTAAGAAATTTATCCACCAATTTGAATCAGATTGCAAAGACTAAATTAACTTTTGGAGTAAAGGAAAAAGGATAGCAGCCTCAAGATTAGCACCTGGAGTTACTGCGGCAAAAGCTTTAAAAATATTGGGCAACCTAGGGTGTTGGCTTAGTAGGCAAACCTATGCCATGTCTCGGGCACTGAGTGAACTACTGACAGACATTGACAGAATCAGGCATGCTACCCTACAAAATAGAGCTGCACTTGACTTCCTGCTGTTAGCACAAAGACATGGTTGCGAGGACTTTGAGGGCATGTACTGCATGAATCTTTCAGATCACAGTGAGTCTATACACAAAAGCATCCAAATTCTCAGAGAGGGAATCAAGAAACTGCAAGTAGAAGATGACAAAGGTTGGCTCAATAGACTATTCAAAAAATTAAATGTATCTAGTTGGACTCTATGTTTGGTCAAAATGGGTTTACTGATTTTTGTAGTTATTGTTGTTATGTTTACGTTGTTACCCTGTTTTATAAGTTGTCTATTAAGAGTATTTCAGAAATCTTTACAGAAGATTTTTCAACAGAAAGGGGGAGATGTGAGAATGCAGCCGGCTGGGATGAGTGGTAGTTTGGCCTCAGTAGCGTATACAAGAGGCATCAACCTGAGACTATGGGAGGCAGGATATTGAAAGGGAGATAACTGGTCAGGTCATGGCAAGAAGAGTGTGGTCATGGGAATTAGTATGTTGATGGTATGTTAATGGAACTATTCTATACTGGGTCATGATTCTGGTTCTTGTTCTCAGTTGGTTCGGAACCTGTCACATATAAGGTCATTTTCCAAGTTCGCATTCATGATTGGACCCTTACCTTCAAAATACCCCTATATCTTGTTATGTTCTCCACGCCCCCCCGGTCTTTGGATTTCACCCCTCAGACTGCGCAGTTTCTGTGTTTGTTATTTTGCTATTAAAGATTTTTTTTTCAGCAAATTCATTGTACCCATTCCTCTATTTTATGCCACACTCCCCCTGGGCCAAGCCGGACTAGGGGCCGCAGCGAGCCGGACTGTGATAGAGACAGGCCTGGCTTTCACAACTGCTTGGCTGCAGCACCCTGTTCTCCTTCTTGATCTCCCTCTGTTTAGGGTTATAGTTCCTTTTCTAACAGGAATTTAGTCTAGATGACCCTCCCAACCAACATTTCTATGATGCTCTGTAACATCTATTTGTGCCTAGGAAAGGATAAGTTATGAATTTAAAACATTCAGATCCCTTTCAGTACATCTGTGTAAATAAATTTGTTACTCACTGCGGTAGGAAATGGAAAGATAGATACTTCCACAGACACTGAAGGGTTTGATTTGCAGCCTTGGAAGGAGCTTGGATTGATGTAAAAATAAAGTACACAGACATTAAGCAGAAAAATTATAAACTTATGTTTCTGTACTTGTAAGTAAGAATATGCCGTAAGTAAGCAAGAAACTGTATGAAGTAAGATGGTGAAGGGTTTTATAGTGTACTAATATAACTATAGAGTAAGCTAAGAGTTTAGATGTTATAATAGAAGCATATGTATGTACATGTAATGGTAGCCCACTGGATAAAAATATACGCAGTGCAGCAGAATTAAGTAAAGGTGATAAGTTAGAAAAGCAAAATAAACTTTGTGGCAAGTTTCCATTGGATTAGAATGTTATATATTGCCTTGTAATGAAGAAACGTGTGACTACTTTTGAGCTATGGCCGTCTGCTTGCTCCTTTAAAATCTCATGGCCTTTGCGGCTGATGTTTATCTGAGTAATAAATTGTTTTTAGCCTGACTGTGGTCCCATCCCTTCAATTAAAGCGGTGATAATAATACACTGTATTGGAATAATTACTAATATAGCCGGATGGGACATGCCTGGGCTTGTCTGGTCCTTGCTGCTTGACCAAAGGTGGCAACTGTGGTGATTTCACCTCAGAGACACCTTTGGCTAGCTGTATGTTGCAGCTGGGCGCTTGGAGGCAAGTCCAGACATGCAGGAGCTCAGATTTACCTTGGCGGAGAAGCTTTAAGGCGAGGATGAAGGAAAAGGAGTCGGGTTCTGCTGGAGGGTTTTGAGGGGACAAAGGACACCTGGATGGACCAATGTCCCCCCAGAGGTGTAAGGCATCTCTTGAACTCTGCCAATCACTTGACGCCCTTCTGGAATGCCAGGACTGACAGCACTCAGCAGGCGTCAGGGTGGAGGAAAGGAGAGGTGATTGACAAACATGGAGAAGGATGGGGTTAACTGAGGCAAACTATAACATCACACCGCAACAACACTGCATGTTTACATCACAGCCAGGCACTCCTGAAATTTAAGGATGCACCACCTGTATAAACCACCATCAGTGCCTTTGCCAATTTTTGTAATTAGGCTTAACATACTCACCAAGTTATATTTTCTTCTTCTATCTGGAGCTTTCTCCACCAACTATATAGAGTATAGGATACATAAACAACCAGTCAAGTCCCTCAGAAGATACTTCCACTTAGCCTATGTTCTCTGCTTGACACTTAGTTCCCTTATAATGCTTCCAGTTTACCATCTGTCCTAGGGTGATGTTATGATACTTGTATCCCCAGTTGTTGTTCTGTTTATGCTGGATATTATGTTCTGTACATTCAAGACTGGATCTGAAGAGCGAAGCTGTGTTTTGTTTTGTTATCAGTCTGCTCACTTCCTCAATGGTCGGCGGGACACAGAGACGGGGCAGTACATAGTGTGGTTTTTGCTTTTTGCTCTTGCTTTTGCTTTGCTCTTGCTCCTGCTTTGCTCCTGCTTTTGCCTCTGCTTGTTAGTTAGTTTAACTCGGCAGTCCAAATTTTCCCTGGACTGTTTTTCTTTCCTTTCTTGGAACCACTCAAGCCTGCTCTGGACTGGGACCTGGGAAACACCAAGAGTTTGCACCTTGTGGCCTGCAGCAACTATTCCCAGCGCCGGAGGGACCTATAACAGAGCGACCACCCCCAAGAGAGATTTTCTGAATTTGTCATGTTTTTCAGAGCGGTGAAAGAGTGGTGTCATCCAGTATTGTTCATTTTGTGTGCTGGGGGGTGCTTTGCCTGTTAATTAAACAGGTTCTTTCCACTTCTCTCTGAGGAATCGTTCCCGAACTGGTTGCGGGGAAGGGCTGTGTGGGTTTGCTTTCTGGAGAGGCCCCCTTTTGAGGTTTTCTCCCAAATTTGCCCTAAACCAGGACACCATCTTTGCTCACTTGGTTCTTGTTCTCTATATTTACCTTGATTACCACTTCGTGTTACATTCCTTGTCTAATTGGAGCATTCCCATTTTCTGCAAGGAGGTGCAAACCAAAACCAACTCTTAATTTCCTTTATCTATGTTTCTTAATTGAAGAGTCTTTTTAATAGTTAAAATCTTTGTGTTGATGTGAAAGTATAAATCTTCCAGATCTGAGGGTGCCATAATCTTGATCTTCATACTAAGAGGAAATTAAAAAGAATACTGTAATTTAAGAAAAACCTACATTGCAAACACAAAGCACACAAGCAGAATTTTTAAAAGGACCCTGATCTATCAAAAAAACCAAAGGGAACTTAAATGAAATAGTAAATGTAGTAGCTACCTTTTATTTTACTGAACTGAAAGCAGGAGAGGAAGCAAAGTGACTGGCATTAGACAAGACAAAGCAATTTCCCTAATCTCTAGAGATCAATGTAGTGCAATATCAGTAAAACAATTCCTCATGAAACTTGCTGTCTTTATTATATTAAGATGTTCACTAATAAAGGCATTGGAAATTTACTGTGATAAAGAAGAAATACCTGGTTTATACTTATTGTAAAATCAGGCAACCCCAACTCTGGGAATGATTGGCATCTGACTCTATGGCTTTGGAATGCTGAACACTCGCTTTATTAATACTATATTATATTACATTAAACTATATTAAAGACAGATACTCTACTATACTATATCATACTTACTTCTAACTAACTACTGAAAAACCCATGACTGTCAGCCAACAGTCCCGACACACACACGTGGATCCAATTGGTCAATGAATCAAAACACCATCACCAGAATCCAATCAAGCAATCTCTTCAGGTAAATAATCTTCCAACACATTCCACATGTTCAAAACAACAGGAGCAGCAAGCAGAGATAAGAATTGTTTTTCCTTCTCTGCTTCTCTCATAGCTTCTCTCTGTTCAGAGGGCATGTGAATACCACATATATTAAGTAAGGTTTAAGGTTCTCTCAGGGAGCTTACGTCAGGTGATTATCTGATAGCCAATATCTACCTGGAATACTGCCTACAGTTCTGGTGCCCCCAACATGAGGGGTATGCTGTGGAGGCCGGTAAACCGGCTGAGGAGAAGCTTACCACACTCCCCTGGAGAGACAACCTTTGAGCAACAACATCCCTGGTCATGGTGAGGAAAAAAGCTTCCCCCAGAATGCATTATTGCTGTATGCTGATTCTATGTATCCCATTGGCCCTTCCCCTTTGTTCTGCCCCTGTGCCCTCATCTCATTCATTCTGATATTCTGCCCCACCCCTTGCTATCCCTATGTAAACCCCTACTCTCTCTGCCTGAGAGAGTTCTTCATCCCTGGACTCCTTCGTGGTAGGAGCTCAATAAAGACCCTCCATAGAACCCCATACAAAGATTCCGTCCCTTCCTTTTGCATCGCTCGTGGCTGAAATCACCCAAGATCTGAAATTGCTTGGCGAGAGCGAGATGTGCCTGTGCACCCAGGACGTCTTTTTTCTGGGAAGGTCACGGCACTTTATCACCTCTGCCTTCTGCGACAACTGGTGCGTCTCCACCAGCCCTGTGCTGCTGGACATGAGCCACTTCCCTGAGGAGAGCACTTGCGTTCCAATGAGTGTTATCTGAAGGATGACCGAGACCCTCCAAAGAAGCCAGAAAAAGAAGCGAACGCCGGTCGATGAGCAACCACCCATCCAGCAAGTTTTTTTTGACCCGAAGAAAGACAGCGAGTTTCATATATATATTGGGTCACCTTTTTCACTTCTTCTTTCTCCCCTTTTACTGCTGGGTGTGGGAGAGAAGCCTTAGCATGGGCAAGCAACTTAGCAATCTTAAACTTAGCCCTCCTCAAAGGGATGTATATCTCCAAGTTGTGGGTGCCCTTGAAGCAGGGAAATTTAAGTTTTCTAAAGGGAATCTTAAGGGATTTATAACCTTAACCGTAACTCTGTTCTTTCTAATTCATTTTGGGAAGTTTTACCATTTGTTTCACATTGTTGTTAAGTCAATGGAAAAAATGGAGAATGATTTGGGGAATGATTTGGGGAATGATTCGGGAAAAGTTTCAAGTCCCCAGTTCAAAACCCCTTCCCCTTTATCCTCTCCCCAAGCCC
>NW_005054920.1:20298-23172 GCF_000277835.1 Geospiza fortis
CAAAAACAGGGGCGGCCACGGGCCCCCCCCCTGCCATTTTGTCTTCTTATTTTCCAAGATTTCCCGCCCTCGGGTTTCAAAATGGCCACTTTCCTGCCTCTCCTCTGCCTTTTCCCGCACCCTCCATCGCACTCGGCTCCTCCCTTCCACCTGCGTCGATAGGTGTAACCACATCGAGACCCTCCCCTTCCACCAGAAATTCCTTCCCATTGCAAACCCCACCCCTCCTTCAGTATCTTCCTCTTCTGTTGTTAGCCCTCCCCCCGTTGGCCAGCCCCCTTCTGGTCCCCATAACATTGGGACCGGAAATGACAATGATAGCGACTGGAAGGAAGCCATCTTGACTTCTACTGCCACTCACCATCTGGCAAATCTGGATCACCCAAAGAAGCCCTGTGCTCTAATACAGCACCCTCCACCTTCCTCAGAGGATGAGAGCAGTGACTCCTCAGACTCCGATTTTGGATCTGAGGATCACTGGTCCAAAACCCAACGGGAGGCCACCTGGGAGGGAGATTGGGATTTAGCAAATAAAATCTCAGCTTTTCCAATTGTATATAAATGGGGGAGAAGGCAACCAACACCCAACTCTCGGAAGTCTATTCCCTATGAGGAACTTAAGGAACTTTGTAAGGCAGCCAAGGAGCATGGTCGGGGTTCACACTTTTTCAAAAATCTGCTCAAAGCCACCTTCTCTGCCCACACATTGGTCTTGCGTGACATTAAGAACATCATGAATTGCCTCCTCTCCCCAGCTGAGTGTATGCTGTGGGAAAGGCTGTGGAAAAATACCTTAAAACACTATCGGATACTTATTCCAAGGATGCCAACAGACCAAATCTAACAGTTGAACAAATGGCAGGAGAAGGTGACTTCCAAACACCAGCAGATCAAGCCCAAAATTTACCAGAGGCCACGTTACTTGGCATTGCCACAGCAGCCAAAAAATATCTGGTCCTCACTCCCGATGACACAATCTCATCACCGATTTACCAACATTAAGCAAGGGGTAGGGTCTCCCCACCATTCCCGAAAATCAGGGAAAGCAGGAACCATCTCTGAGTGTTCCACCCCAGATGCAGGAGATTCAGCATACGGAGAGATACAGGTGGGAACCCAGCGCCAGTTGGCAACTGCGTTGTCAATTGACTTTACTGATGAATGTTTTTATAGGATTCCCACAGGAAAGTATGGGCCATCTGATGGTCCCTGGGACATTTTAATTATTGGTGACACTTTAAATGGACCAGACAAAATCCATGTTATACCTGAGGTGCAGACTGAGAGTCCCGGAGACGAAATCTTAGTCTCCATTTGTTGCAACGACCCACCATTTTACCTCTCTAAATGGACTCCATTCACTCAAGTGTTTATATTACCCCCAAACCACCAAGAAGAGAGGATCCCCCTCAATTCTACTGTTATGTGGATTCACATTGTGTGGTCCAACAAACCAATTGTAAGGTGTAGCTTGTTTGGTAAAGGTGAAAAATTTCTCAGCTAGGAATGTTAGACACCGGGGCAGATGGCACTATCATTGCCCACTCTGAGTGGCCATCAAATTGGGAAATGCAGCCTGTTGCAGAGTTGATTTTGGGGACTGGAAGTGTGGCAGTTTCCATGCAGAGTAAAAGAAACATCATAGTTAAAGGACCCGAGGGGAAAATGGCAACTATCAGGCCATTTGCGGTGAGGGCGCCTATTACACTCTGGGGCAGAGATCTACTGTCTCAATGGGGGGCCACCATTCGCATCAGTTGTCGGGATTTTTAGTCGGGGCCACTGAAGAGTGCGCAAAAACCACCATCCCCCAACTCACCTGCAAACAAGAACATCCGGTGTGGGTTGACCAGTGGCCCCTTTCCTCCGAAAAATTGTGTGCTCTAGAGTCCCTTGTGGAGGAGCAGCTTACCAAGGGCCACACTAAAGAGACCAATAGCCCTTGGAACTCCCCTGTCTTTGTCCTCAAAAATCCCGGAAAAGACAGGTGGAGGCTCCTCCATGACCTCAGACGCATAAATGAGGTAATTGAAGATATGGGTCCTCTGCAGCCCGGTTTGCTCTTACCATCCATGCTACCCCGGGATTGGAAAGTAGCCATCATAGATAACAAAGAGTGTTTTTTAATATTTCTCTTCATCCCCAACACACCCCCAAATTTGCACTTTCAGTTTCGTCCCGTAACAGACAAGCCCCCACGAAAAGATATCATTGACTTGTCCTTCCACAAGGAATGAAAAACTCTCCAACCATTTGCCAATGGTATGTGGCCCACATTCTGTCCCCTGAGAGGAAGCTGTTCCCTCACTCAATTATTTTGCATTACATGGATGACATTCTTATTTCTGCAGAACAACAGACTTACCTAAATGTGACTTTAAAAGAGACCATCAGAGGTATCAAAGGAGCAGGATTAGAGATCCATGAGGACAAGATCCAGCACACCTCCCCTTGGACCTACCTGGGACTTCACATCAGGGAAGGGACCGTTGTGCCCCAGCAGCTTTCCATCATAGATGACCCCAAGACCCTGAGAAACCTCCATCAGCTCTGCGGAAGTATAAACTGGGTTCGTCCGCTGGTGGGGATCACAACTGAGGACCTCGCACCACTCTTCAATCTCCTATGAGGCAGCGAAGACCTCAATTCTCCATGTCCCCTTACACCATGTGAGAGTCTGTCCGAAATCCTGCATTTTTCTGCCTCACGATTGCCAAAAAGACCACCGAAAAACCTGCTGAGCCAGTACAGGGTGGGGAAGTTGCGTGCCTGTTAGCTACCTGTCTCCATAGGTGGTTACCTGTCGACTTCATGGGGCATTCTGCCCCCTGATTCCAAACAATGGATCTGGACTCCCCGCCTCTCGGCCTGGCT
>NW_005054920.1:23722-25411 GCF_000277835.1 Geospiza fortis
TCTGTGCCTTTCTGGTTATTTTGCACCTAAAAAATCAACCCCGTCATCTGCACCCCCCTGGGTCGGATCGGGACACACCAGAAGCTCGGGAGTCCATCACCAAGGTCCAAGAAGCCCTGTCCTCATGGCAAGCTCACCGGTTCAAACCTAGCCTGCCCTTCCACATGACCATCCTTGGTAAGGTGCTGTATAGGTTTTTGCCCCTCTTGTTGGGCCCCACAGGGGGCTTCCCTGATGGGGGAAACCCTCCTGTAACAGTTCTGTGCCAGGATAGAGAGACATGGGACTTTTTCAGTCTTCAGGTTGTTGTTTATTGTTATCTTATCAAAAGTTCTGGCATGCCATTTACACCAGACTTAGCATGCAGGAAAGCACCGCAAAATGGCTACAAGATGTACAGTTTTAAGGTCTTTTAAAGTTGTTTCATCCAATTAACTCTTAAAATGTACTTTATTTCCACTTTTCTACCAATAACTCATCCCTTGTCTGTCCACATAACCTCTGCACTGCGGCTTTCCTCACCCAATCATTATGTGCCACCAACATTGCAGAAAATGTAGTAGATGAAGAAGAAGAAGAAGCCCAAGACAATGCCTGAAATCCTTCATATTGTTTCCTATCTACTTCCATACTAAAAAATCCCAAAACCTAAATTTTTCACCCTGTGACAAACTACACTATTGTCTATTATCTATTTCACACTCTGGTAGACTCTGTCTCGAAGTCTTGGAAGCCCTCTCCATGGGCAAAGGTCAAAGGCAGTGCTTCTCTGGGGATCAGAACCCCTCAGAGCAGACAGAGAAATATTCCCTGTGCCCTGGGTTCCAACAGTGCCGCATTTCCATGACTTAATTTTTCAGTGGGATGCCCAATTAAAAGACTCTCTTTTAATCATAGAATGGATCTTTGCCCACAGTCAGCCCAGGAAAACAATGACAATGCCCCAAGAGCTGATAGCAGGCCTCATTAGGCTAGTGTAGAGCAGGGGTTAATTGATAGAGGTCACTCTCTGGTGCAGCTAGCTGACCAAAGGAGTAAAAGATAAACAAAGTTAGCTCTCAGCCTCCCTTGAAGGCAGAGATAGAGTGTCCTTGGGGTGCAGCTGTGAGATGATAACGGTGGACAAAAACAGGAACAGGAATGTAGAAGGATCCCAGCTAATTAAACCACAAGAATGCAGACCTAGGTGTGTTTAACCTTTAACTGTGTAACCAATGATGAGCTTGCTTTTGTACTATGCATGAGTTTCATTAACCCTAGTATAAAAAGGATGTAGCAATTGCCAATAAATGAGACTTGCTGATCATTCGTATCGAGTGCTTCATTTCTCCCACCGACCCAACAAAATGGTGACCCCAGATGTGATAGCACGAAGCACCACGGCGGGTCGGTGAAAGGGGTTCGGGTCCTTTGCAGCGAGGATGGCGAATAAGCACGGCCAAGGGGCAAGAGGTGCCGCGCCCTGGATGATTTCAGAGGAAAGTCCAGCCAATACGTGCTGCCGAGACCTGTAGGGGCTGCAACGGCGCCGACGGGAAAATGGACAGGCAAGCAGCATATGATTTATTTACGTGCTTTTTAGAAAAGCGTAATATTAAAGGGATAGATTTAAAAAAGGAGCTTCCTGGGTTGTTAGCATATGGGTATGCTAAGGGGTTTTTCCAGAATCCCCATACTGTACATGATTTA
>NW_005054920.1:29844-32071 GCF_000277835.1 Geospiza fortis
CAGAATGCTGAAGGGGCAAAACAAGAGATTTGGGTGAGGTATAGGGATCCTAAAACAGGGTGTTGGGAAGGCCCTGCAAAAGTGCTGTATTGGGGCCGTGGTTATCTCTGTGTTTCTACTCAAGCAGGATCCCTATGGGTGCCTGCTAGGTGGACTCGGCCGGCAGTGACCTCTGACCCTCTGGGCGCTGCAGACGGACAGCAACCACAACCGGCAGAGAGAGAATCCGCGACTTCTGCTGGCTATCAGGTTTAGAGTCAACTACTGAATGTCTGAGCTGGAAATTCATCGTATGCGACTGTTGGTCAGGGACATTATTAAAAAGGTAGAAGACGAACTACACTGCCCTTTCATCTGGCACTCTTTGTCCGATCTGTTAAACATAGCTGCGTGTTTTGCAGATATATGCCGCCCACTTTGTGATCAATCTGGGTGTATTGTATGTGGGAAACGTGAATGTGGGGCTTGGTTAAAAATATTCTGTGGAGGTTGTAAGCTTAAATGGTGGATTTTCCAATCGAGAGTGGAAGGAAGCGCATGGTGTGCTACCTGTAATTGGAATTGGAGAAGGGAAAACCCCCGCAGGGCTTTACGAGAATTTGTAACAGCCCCAGGTCAGCGGGAAATCCCAGATAGGGAGGCCTTAGCCCTAATTGAAAATCTAGACCAAAGGCGACGTTGGGCCTTTGCGTGGGAAATTCACCACCAGGCATATAGAATCATTAGCCAGAATCGAACAGTACTGCTAGATCAAGTGTGTAAGGGAAAGAAAATTCATGTTCCCTTACTGTGGCAGGTAGAACCTCGAAACTGGGATAGTGTGGTGAGACGGTATACTCGAATACATAAGAAAAGGGCCAGGAAAGCCAAAAGGTGAGGGATTACAACTGAGAGCTCTTCTCCTTAAATCAAAAACGACACCTGTTGTACACCATGACCAAGTTAAGGCTTTTGATCATATTCCTGTTAGGAGGCTGACTGGGAGCTTATAGATGGAGTCGGGCTTTGGCTCTGATGGGTGGTTAAGAGTTTTAGGTTTAGGTTTATAGTTACGTTCAATTGTTAAGGCTTTCCCTGACTGTAGGCATTATAGTTTTATTAGTAATATTGCTACTGCCTTGTTTGTGTATGTGCTTATAGAATATGATATAGAAGATGATTTCTGTCACATTTAATCAAACAATGCTTGCGCTACAGAAAAACGGGGAAAATGTAGAGCAGGGGTTAATTGATAGAGGTCACTCTCTGGTGCAGCTAGCTGACCAAAGGAGTAAAAGATAAACAAAGTTAGCTCTCAGCCTCCCTTGAAGGCAGAGATAGAGTGTCCTTGGGGTGCAGCTGTGAGATGATAACGGTGGACAAAAACAGGAGCAGGAATGTAGAAGGATCCCAGCTAATTAAACCACAAGAATGCAGACCTAGGTGTGTTTAACCTTTAACTGTGTAACCAATGATGAGCTTGCTTTTGTACTATGCATGAGTTTCATTAACCCTAGTATAAAAAGGATGTAGCAATTGCCAATAAATGAGACTTGCTGATCATTCGTATCGAGTGCTTCATTTCTCCCACCGACCCAACAGGCTAGGACTCACCTCTGCACTCTTGCAGGGTATGATTTCACATGTGTTTACCTGCCATTGACTACTGGAGATCTGGAGCATTTGCTCCGGACCAATGAGAGCCTCCAGTTTGTTTTCGATAGCTACACAGGTCAGATTTCTATCCATCTTCCCAGTCATAAATTGTTTAATTCAGCTTTCCATTTAGTTCCAAAATTAATGCTAAGTAAAATGCCTCTCAAAGCTTCGACCATTTTTACTGATGGCTCAGGATCTTCCCACAAATCAGTAGTAATGTGGAAAGATCCCAGGACACAGAAGTGGGAGTCTGATGTCCAAGTCATGGAAGGTTCCCCACAAACTGCAGAACTATCAGCTGTCATCAGAGCCTTTGAGAGGTTCCAAGAGCCTATTAATTTAGTAACTGATTCAGCCTATGTTGTTGGCGAAGCTATGAGAGCTGAACGTTCTTTATTAAAAGAGGTCTCCAACCCAAATTTGTATCACTTGCTTTCTAAGTTAATATATCTTATCTCCCACAGAAAGCAACCTTTTCACATCATGCATGTGAGATCACACACTGACCTTCCAGGTACTATTGTGGAAGGAAATAGAAAAGCGGATGCATTAGCCATGTCTGCCCAAGCTGCCAAAGTGCTTAACATCT
>NW_005054920.1:32137-40503 GCF_000277835.1 Geospiza fortis
CACCTTTCTCAAGAGCAAGCCAGAGCAGTTGTAGCAACCTGTCCAAATTGCCAGTCATACCAGACACCATCCATGAGTCCCGGGATCAACCCCCAGGGCCTCAACAGTTGCCAACTTTGGCAAACTGATGTCACCCATTTCCCACTTTTTGGTGGACTGGAATACATCCACGTATTTGTTGATACATTTTCCGGTGCAGTGTTTGCTTCAGCCCAGGCAGGAGAAAACATCAAACATACCATCCAGCATTTTCTCCTAGCGTTTGCAACCCTGGGAGTCCCTGAAAACATTAAAACAGATAATGGCTTTGCTTACGCTTCCAACAAACCTAAAGAATTTTTTAATCAATGGGAAGTGAAGCACCCCGCAGGCATACCACACTCTGCCACAGGGCAGTCAATTGTAGAAAGGACCCATGGCACCCTCAAGCGTGTGGCAGCATGTGGCTACAGTGACGATCATGTCCAGGAAGGCCACAACCTGACGGCAGGGGAAACAGACAAGACAAGTCTCTTTGTTGTTAGCACGAGAGCCCATTTTATTCCCCCCCTCCCCACCTTGTGCTGGGGAGGGGGGCAGGAGGTGGAGGCCTGGGAGCCCAAGTAAAGCCCAGAGAGCCAGAGAGCAGAGAGGACACAGACCCAGGGCCATGGGGTTTTATCAGGTGTCCCATGGGAGTAATCTTAAGATCAGATTACAGCTTCCTCAGAATGGGAAGGCTCCACACAAGCGGATCCTCGATCAGCAGTGGGGAGGAACAGAGACTATACCTCCCATTGAGAGGCTCTGTAAAGCTCTTTTTACTATTAATTTCTTAAATTGTTCTTCCTCAGAGTCAAACCCCCCCCGTACTCCAGCACTTCTCAAATTCAGCCAGAGCTAAGCTCAATGAGAAGCCTCCAGTGCTGATTAAGGATCCTGAAACCCAACAGATATCAGGTCCTTTCCAATTGATTACTTGGGGGCGTAGCAGACCATGGGCTTGCTAGGCCCCCATGGAGAGCAGAGGCTTAAAGATAGGAAATGCCAAGTCATAGCAAGAAGCCCCTGTCTTCCACCTTTCAGACCCCTGCTTATCTCTCTGTAACCCCATAGGTCACTTTCCCTTAACCCCTGCTATTGGACAATTTCTGATCCCCCTATACCTTATATACTGTTTTAACCCATTCTGGTTAGAAGAGCCGTCACTGGAACCCTTCACAGACCCCAACAAAGCCATCGCTGTGGAACTCCAGCTGCCTTCTCCTCTCTCGCGTCTGCCTTTCGGTCGGCCTGCAGCGGTGCCTTAGCAAGCAAAAGAGCTGGACAGAAAGAGCTGATAATCACTAAAGAGCTGATATCCCTTATGCTTGCTAAAGGTTGCCAGCAGCTGAGCTGCTTGGGTTTTGGACACTCTGTCCCCATAAAGGACTGAGCTATCCGGCCTGTGCTGCCTACTTGGGGGCAATCCTGCCCAGCAGGAGACTGGGACATGGGGGAGAGGCTATGCCTGTGTTTCTACACCATCAGGCCCAAAATGTCTCCCAGGAAAAAACATCAAACTGTACCTAGGGCAAACAAACACCACCAATGTTGACACTAACGAAACTACTTCTAAGTCTAATGAGACAGGCAAAAAAAGCCAGAGGTACAGCGTGGCCGCATTTCTCTTCACAGAGAAAAGCAAGGCACAACTTCCCAAGGATATTTTCTGGGAATCGCAGCGAGGAACCTCAGAGAAAGAAAAAACAATTCTTATCTCAATTGCTGTGCCTGTGTTTGTGCACAAGTGGAATGCATTGTGGAAGATTTTTTACCTGAAGGGAATTAGTAATTGGATTCTGGTGTGAGTGTTTTGTTTTCTTGACCAATCTCTGCAAGCTGTGTTTTGTCGGTCAGGAGACAGTCACAAGATTTGGTTGAGTGCTTGTGCAGTTTCAGTTTAGATGTAGTGTAACATAGAATAATTTAGTATAATAAAGTAATTAATTAGCCTTCTGATATCAATGGAGTCAGATGCATCATTCCTCCCAGACGTTGGGGTCATCTTTTATTTATTATAGTACCGGCCTGGAAAAGAAGGCGACACCAACTGCGGGACCAACGCAAGTTTACCTGCCCAGTCACCAGATCCCAAACAAGACAAAGCTCCTAACCAGAAAGTTTTCTAACAGAGTTGCAGCCAGTTTAAAAAGTTACTCCCCCCAGTTGCCTCTAACCCTATAATCCTAAAAAACCCTACTTACTCCTGTGCTCCAATCCCTTCCCCCTCTCCTCCAGTTTAATAAATAATGAAGGGGGAGTTGTGAAGGCCGGTAAACCGGCTGAAGAGAAGTTTACCACACTCCCCTGGAGAGACAACCTTTGAGCAACAACATCCCTGGTCATGGTGAGGAAAAAAGCTTCCCCCAGAATGCATTGTTGCTGTATGCTGATTCTATGTATCCCATTGGCCCTTCCCCTTTGTTCTGCCCCTGTGCCCTCATCTCATTCATTCTGATGTTCTGCCCCACCCCTCGCTCTCCCTATATAAACCCCTGCTCTCTCTGCCTGAGAGGGTTCTTCATCCCTGGACTCCTTCGTGGTAGGAGCTCAATAAAGACCCTCCATGGAACCCCATACGAAGACTCCATCCCTTCCTTTTGCGTCACTCATGGCTAAAATCACCCAAGATCTGAAATCACTCGGTGAGAGTGAGATGCGCCTGTGCACCCAGGACGTCTTTTTAAAGACACTTCTCTGGGAAGGTCACGGCACTCTATCACCTCCGCCCGTCACAACAACATGCAACTGTTGGAGAAAGTCCAGAGGAGGGCCACAAAGTTGATAAGGGGACTAGACCACCTCCTCTAGGACAACAGGCTGAGAAAGCTGGGGCTGTTCAGTGTGGAGAAAAGAAGGTTGAGTAGAGACCTCATAGCAACCTTCTGGTATCTGAAGGGGGCCTACAGTGAAGCTGGAGAGGGACTCTTCATCAGGAACTGTAGTAAGAGGACAAGGGGGAATGGTTTCAAACTGCAGGACGAGAAATTTAGGTTAGATATTAGGAAGAAATTCTTTACTGTGAGAGTGGTGAGGCACTGGCACAGGTTGCCCAGACAAGCTGTGCCTGCCCCATCCCTGGAAGTGTTCAAGGCCAGGCTGGATGGGGCTTTGAGCAACCTGGTCTAGTGGGAGGTGTTGCTGCTCACAGCAGGTGGATTGGAACGAGATGAGCTTTAAGGTCCTTTTCAAACTGTCGTGGTTTGGAATGGGAGGAAAATTTGGGGAAGTGATGCAGAAGCTTTTTGTGTAACTGACAGTCTGTTGAAGCATTGAGAAGCTGGACACATCTCTGTGAAAGACACATGTTAAAGACAAAAAAACCCAGGAAGCTCTCTTTCTTTTCCAGTTGGCAAGGGGGCTGCCCCCGCCCCCAGCCCCTGTCTTGGCCAAGCCGGGCTGAGTGGCCCTGTCACAGGCCAGGCCCCTTCCCCCTCCCTGGGCTGCCCACTGGCCCCCCCATCAGCCCCGTTCTGGCCAGGCCAGGCTCCAGCAGCTGTCAGGCAGGGAGACAGAGAAGGCTGCAGAACACCGGCCGGAGCCCCACAAGTTATCCGGCAGGTCAGGTAGGCCCTAGGCAGGATGTTAACCCTTTCAATACTTCAATCCTCTCTCAAGTAAAAGAAAAGAACAAGATGCAAGCATGTAAAGAAACAACATGAAAACATCAAGGTCAGTGAGGAAAAAGTTAGGTCCCAGATGGGAGGGAAGAGAAGATACCTTGATCTTAGGGCTGAAATCCTCTTGTAAGCTATGGAGAAAAGACTCTTTTTCCCTATAACGCATGAAACTATAGGGAGATGAAAAGTTAAAATTAATATCGAGCAAAGGCCTCCATGATAAAATAAGCCGATGTTAAAGTAGTTGTGATCCCATGAGAAGTTTGAACAGAGAAAGAGAGTAGTCCTGTGCCCCCAGAAGAAGAAGATCTCTGTTCCCAGGGATGAAGATGATTTTAGAGATAGATAATAAAAACTTTTGCCTTTAAACAGTTCATCTTTAAAACAATACTGCATAAATCAACATGGCCCATTGACAAACTGTGGGAAGGCTTGTGGCATGAGAAGGACTTCACGATGGCAGGGTTCCCTGAGCGGCTGTTACTCGTGACGAAATTGAGAACCATGAGAGAACTCGTTTCTTTCCTCTTGTGGAGAAGTCTCTATAACCTTAACAAGAGAGACTTCTCTCCCTAAGTGAACTGAAGAAAGACTATTTTAGAGGTGATAAACTGACTGGAAACTTTAGGTTTTCTTTCTTTACATTGTCAGTGGGAAAGAAAAGGTGGGGGGAGGAGAAGTGTTCTGAAGGGTTTGTTTTGATTCTTACTACTTTTTTTTTCTTGTAGTTACCTTTGTTAAAGTTTTTTTTATACCCCTTTAAAGTTTTGAACCTGCTTTACCTTTCTCCTAATACTATCTCACAGCAGGAAGTGAGTGCCTTGGCAATTAACCAGCACTGAAGCCCACCACTCATCAGCGCATTGGCTGAGAAATCTCAAAATTCGGGAAATCTGAAATTAACAAACCAAAACCACTACACAACCCAAACCATTCTGTGATTCTATAATTAATATAATTATGTTAAAAAGAGGACTGCAATATGATATTGGCTTTTGCCTTTATATATTATTTTTTTGCACTGATCATAAGGATTCAGATATATAATGTATTCCTTTATTTAGCTGTTTGCCAGTATAACAAAATCTATAAGTTTAAGTAGGTACTGCATAGTTTACAGAAATAGTAGTGGAGTGAATATACTATATTATAGGCCTTAGTTGAACACTAAGTGTTAAAATACCTCTATGTAACCAAACAAATGGTGTAAAGTGATCATGTTATTCCCCTTTCCATTGACTGAATTGTCCAAGTGATAAAATAACCGTGACACAAACCAGAGGACAATTAGAAAACACCATATTAAATTTAAGGAGGACATACTAAATCCTTATCAGAGGATGTGAAATAGCAGGATGGAGACACAAGAAGAAATAAAATATGACCTGACACACAGGATGTCATGCAGATAAGCCGGAGTGTGAAGAAGCCAAACAAAGGAGTTCCCAAAACATCACAAAGTTTGAAAGAATGTTTGAATAATGTATGAAACACATGAATATGCATGTACTTCAGAGATTATGCAACTGTATAAAGATAACACTGTCTGTATGCACTGGTGTGTTCTTTGACTGTTTGCCAGGAGCACCCCAGCGCTGGACTTTTGCCCTTTTTTAATCCCTTACTAAACTTTTCAAAAATTCTTTATCTTGTACTCTGTTTTTCAAAATTTTGGAGGTTCTACCGAGATAAGACCCCAAGTCCCTGGGGCTCCAGGGGGTCCTGGGTGGTCGGCACCCCACTGAGTTCCAGTGGATCGCTCTCCTGTCCCAAAGGACTGTGGGTTAACCCTCAGTCAGTGGGATAAAAAGACACAAAATAAGAAAAGGGAGGTAAAACTCCCAAAGAAACCACAGCAACTTTTAAATCTGTGCACGAAGACTCGGACGAGTGAGTATACCGTAAAAAAAGAGTCAGGGGAAAATCCACATGTGTGTGTGTGTGGTTGAGATGTGGACAGGGTAGCCCCTAACCACAAAGCGAATGAGGAATCCTGATCAAACCGGATTTTCGGTCTTGCGCGACTTGGGCGGTCGGCAAAGGGACAAAGTAAATGTCGGAGGCTGAGTGAGAACCTGGAATAAGGGAAATTTTAGCCACTTTGCAGTTAAGATGGGAATTAAGGGATTGAAGAGGAGAGGGATTGCCTGCAATTTTAACTGCAGAAATCCAAATTCCAAGGTAGTACTGCACTTGACCCATGTCTGATATCCTATAGGAATCTAGGTTATATTGGAGGGTTAAGATAGTTAAATGTTGATATAGAGCCTGCAAAAGGCAAGAGGATGAGGGCCTAAGCCCCAATATATCCTTGAGGCATGACTGGTTTGGCTGATCTGGAGTGTTTAGTTGCTAAGTAGAGAAACACTGCCTGAGAGATGTGAAAAACTGAATAGGTCTGCTTGACAACAGAGCTTTAAAGAACTTCGTAGCAGAGCCTTTGAAGTTTGTTTATGTATTGGGGGTTTCATAAGTAGGCCAGTAGTGGGAGAAAATTTTGAGTTTGGGGAATCTTAGAGGGGTTTAAGATGATTTTTGGGAAGAAGGGCATTGTGTAACTAATAAGCATTTGTAAAGGAATATCAGAACCTAACTCAACAACAAGAGTAGCTTATTATTGTGTAAATGTGTGTGAGGTGTATGTGTATGTCCCTCGTTTCATGTGACTGGCCGGAGAAAAGCGAAGTGCTAGTTGTATTATTTTATAATAAAATTTTTGTGGCTTTTGTATGAGTGCAACTTTATGTTTGAGTTCTGGACCCGGGTGTGAGCCTTGAGTCTTGTGTGAGTGTAAAACCTGTCATAAGAGGTGGGACTGTACCACCTCTCGCAGGAGTACCTGGTGTCGGGAGTGTTGTAGGGTTGAATTTGGAATCAGATTTCAGGCAATAAATTTCTTAATTTCTGTAGGACATGAACAAGTAGGTATCCCAAGAATAGGAAAAGCCTGGAGGGAAGCAGAAGCTGAGTTACAACAGGCAGAGATCATTCAATTTGTGTGTGTAAGACGGTATTTAGTTCCTAGGGTTTAGACTATATCTGAGGAGAATTGGGAGAAAACCTGTAAAGAGTGCATACTTAGATTCACTTGGAAGCTAAGTAAAAGGAAGGCCACTAGGATGGTACAGGAGGTGCTGGGACAAACGAATAAGAATGGGACACAAAGCAAGCAAAAAGAAAGCACCCATAGATATACTTCCCCCATAGTCCCCTTAGTATAAAGTTGGAACAATGGGAGCATAACCCTGACACAAAGAATAAAAATAAGATCAAAATTATACATTATTGTATGATCGAGTGGACCAAAGAAGACAGAAGATCAGACCATTTATTTTGGCCCCTACATGGGTCTTTTGAAAGGGAAATGTGCCAAGCTTTAAATACTTATGTAAATGACAAGAAAGCTGTCAGACAAGAAGAAAAGGATTATGCCACTTGTTGGGGGAAGGTATGATATAAGGGTGTCCTCTAACCAAGTCTTTTAAGCTCTTGGAGATCTATATCACACCCGAGATAGCTCAGCCACCTCAGATGGCATAAAATCAGCAGGATGGCTTCTGTGACAGTGCTGGAAACAGAAAAGTTTTAATAAAAGGCAAAATAACAAAGCTCTTTACAGAGAAAAACCAAGCCAGGGCAGGGCAAGAGGTTCTTGCTCCTGGTAAAACACCTCACAAAAGCAATTATTTCCTTTTGTTCTCTTATTTTTCTAGTAAATTGCTTAGGCAGGACTTTTTGGCTTCTGTCCAATTGTCTATCCTTAAATTTGAGGTGAAGTCCCCAAGGTCCTATGAGGTGTCTTTTTACCTAATTGAGGAGAGAAACTTCTTGGCTTTTTTCCTTTTTACAGAGACAAAGGATAATTTTGTCACTCTGTCAACAGGGGGCACATTCCTACAAAGGTAAACTCTCTGGAAGAAGTATAGGTGTTTAAATTAGAAGAAGATGAAAATTGGGTCCCCTTAGACTGTCTTCCACCCTCATATCCGCCAGCACCTAATGCACCTCCTCAGCCCCCTAACAGGCCTAGTCAAAATGCCAGGGAAGAGCAGATCAGCGGGAGGAATTACAAAGGGAAGATCAAGCAGCATCACTATACCCCCTCCGGGAAGTTCCATTGGGAGGTGCACAAGGGGGGATTGGGTTTGTCACTGTCCTACTCACTTCCTCAGAGGTGAGAGCATCCAAAAAGGAATTAAGAGGTCTACTAGAAGATCCTATTTGATTAGCAGAACAAGTAGACCAGTTTTTAGGACCTAATATTTATACTTGGGATGAAATGTAATCTATACTAAACCTTTTGTTTACATTCGAAGAAAGACAAATGATTCGAGCTGCAGGTATGAGAATATGGGAGAGGGAACATGTAAACGGACCCCCTGGGGAGGATAAAATGCCATTACAGCGCCCAACGTGGGACCACAACAACCCCAGGGGAAGGCAAAACATGGAAGAGTACAGAGCATTAACTATCAGGGGAATTAGGAAAGTAGCTCCCCATAATCAGAATGTCCATAAGGCTTTCGCAGAACAACAAAATAAAGAGGAAACTCACTGAATGTCTGGAGAGCCTAAAAAGGAATATGAGGCAGTACTCAATAATGGACACTGATACAGAGGTGGGACAAACTGTTAAAAGTTGTGGAAGGGGGTCACAGCTGCCTTGTGAGTCAGAGGGGGTTAGTGAAAGAAGAGAAACTGATAAGAGTCGCCTTTGCTCCTGAA
>NW_005054921.1:0-552 GCF_000277835.1 Geospiza fortis
ATGGGACACATGGGATTGTCACATCACCAGGGAGGGTGGAGGGGACTTTGGGGACTGTCACCTCCCCCGTGGGACACACGGGATTGTCACCTCCCCTGTGGGACACACGGGATTGTCACCTCGCCCATGGGACACACGGGATTGTCACCTCCCCCGTGGGACACACAGGATTGTCACAAGGGGACAGGGTGGCCCTTGGGCTGGTGACAATGGGGTGGGATGGCCGCTGGTGACAATGGAGTGGGGTGGCCCTGGGGGTGGGGACAAGGGCACAGGGTGGCCCTGGGGCTGGTGACAATGTGATGCAGTGTCCCTGCGGCTGGTGACGAAGGGTCATGGTGGCCCTGGGGCTGGGGACAATGAGATGGGGTGGCCCTGGGGATGGCGACAAGGGGCCGGGGTGGCCCTGTGAGTGTGCGCCAGGGCCCTGGGGAGGTGACAGCGACACGGGGACACGGTGGCCGCGTACCCGCCTTGAGCAGGACGATCTGGTCGTGCTGGCTGAGCTGCAGGAAGCCCCGCAGGCGCTTGGCGAACTCCACCACGCGCTCG
>NW_005054921.1:1532-2923 GCF_000277835.1 Geospiza fortis
CCTGGGGACAGCAGTGTCACCCACCCTGGGACAGCCGTGTCACCGCCCGTGCCACCAACCCTGGGACAGCAGTGTCACCCACCCTGGGGACAGCAGTGTCACCAACCCTGGGGACAGCAGTGTCACCCACCCTGGGGACAGCAGTGTCACCAACCCTGGGGACAGCAGTGTCACCCACCCTGGGGACAGCAGTGTCACCCACACCTGGGGACAGCTGTGTCACCCTCCCTGGGGACAGCTGTGTCACCCGTCCCTGGGGACAGCCGTGTCACCCACACCTGGGGACAGCAGTGTCACCAACCCTGGGGACAGCCGTGTCACCCGCACCTGGCTCTGGTAGGCGCGGATCTCCTCGGGGCTGAAGGTGGCCCAGCGGTGGCCCTGGAGGTCCTCGGCACGGGGGTGGCACGTGGCACGGTGTGACAGCAGGACACTCTGTGTCAGCAGCTCTGAGGGGACAGGGGTGGCACGGTGTGACAGCAGGACACAGGGGTGACAGCAGGACACTGCATCAGCAGCTCTGAGGGGACATTCAAGGCCTTGGGGACAGGGAGGGTGGCCTGGTGTGTGGCCTTGGTAGGTAAGGAGTCACCGGCCTGGTGGCATCCACAGGCGACAGAGCCAGTGCCACCACCATGGAGCACCCACAGGACAGAGGGGGACAGAGGGGACAGCGGGTGACACCGCGGTGCCACACGCGCGCGGGGACACCGAGCGGCCCGGCCCCTCCCCAGGGACACCTCGGGCTGTCCCCAGGGCGGCGACAGGTGGCACAGGGACAGGTGTCCCCAGGTGGCGCCAGGGTGGGGACAAGTGTCCTCAAGGGAGGGGACAGGTGTCACCAAATGCGGGGACACCAGGGGCGGGTCCTGCTGTCCCCAGAGGGTACAGATGTCCCCAAGGGCACAGATCGATGTCCCCAGGGTCACAGGGGAATGTCCCCAGGGGGTACAGCTGTCCCCAAGGGCAGAGCGGTGTCCCCAGGATCACAGGGTGATGTCCCCAGGGACAGTCCCTGCTGTCCCCAGAGGGTACAGATGTCCCCAAGGGCACAGATCGATGTCCCCAGGGTCCCAGACTGATGTCCCTAGGGGGGTCCAGCTGTCCCCGGGGGCACAGAGCAATGTCCCCAGGGGATCCAGGTGTCCCCAGTGTCATAGGGCGATGTCCCCAGGGGTACAGATCGATGTCCCCAGAGGGTCCAGCTGTCCCCAGGGGCACAGATCGATGTCCCCAGGGACAGACCCGGGTGTCCCCGCGCTGTCCCCGCGGTGTCACCCACCGCCGCGGGACATGCCGAGGCGCAGGCACTTCTGCAGGCGGCAGTGCTGGCAGCGCGTGCGGGTGGCGCGGTCGATGTCGCAGCGCTGCCCGCGGTGACACGCCAGGCT
>NW_005054921.1:3927-5378 GCF_000277835.1 Geospiza fortis
TGTCCCCCCGTGTCCCCGTGTCCCCCGTGTCACCTTGCAGCCCTCGCAGGTGATGACCCCGTAGTGCACCCCGGAGGATTTGTCCCCGCAGATCTTGCAGGGAATCACCTCGATGTGGGCTGGGGGGACACGGGGACATTGGCACGGGGACACTGGCACGGGGACATTGGCACGGGGACACTGGCACCAGGCACCCGTGGGACCCACAGTGCCACCCATGTCCTCCCGTGGTTCAGGTGTCCCCACGGGCTCGTGCGTCACCCATGGGACCGATTGTCACCTTGTGGCTTCAGGTGTCACCTGTGGGGCCAGGTGCCACCTGTGGAACCAAGTGTCACCCATGAGATCAGATGTCACCTATGGCTTCATGTGTCACCTATGGGACCAAGTGTCACCCATGGCCTCATGTGTCACCAGTGGGACACGTCCCTTATGTCCTCACGTGTCACCCACAGCTTCACGTGTCACCGCACGGTCCCCTGTGGCCGCTGCCACCCCCGTGTCCCCTCCGTGCTGACGTCACCGTGGGCTTCCTGTGCCACCTGTGCCACCCACGGTGTCACTGTCACCCACTGTCCCCTCTGGTGGCAGCGCCCCCTCTGGTCACAGCGGGCTCCAGTGCCACCCTGGGCTGGGGTGTCCTGAGGCCCCCCAGTGTCCCCAATGTCCCCAGTGTCCCCAATGTCCCCAGTGGTGTCCCCAGTGTCCCCAGTGTCCCCTGTCACCCTGTGCTGGTGCTGCCGGAGCCACAAAGCCACAACTGGGACACGGCCCCGGGACAGGAAACGCGCGGGGCCCAGCACGGGACTGGTGAGATCCCAGTATGGGACTGGTGAGATCCCAGTATGGCCCCAGTATGGAACTGGTGAGATCCCAGTATGGTACTGGTGAGATCCCAGTATGGCCCCAGTATGGAACTGGTGAGATCCCAGTATGGCCCAGTATGGGCCTGGTGAGATCCCAGTATGGCCCAGCATGGGACTGGTGAGATCCCAGTATGGGACTGGTGAGATCCCAGTATGGCCCCAGTATGGAACTGGTGAGATCCCAGTATGGCCCAGTACAGTCCCAGTACAGCAGCGGTGTGACCCCAGCACAGCCCCAGTTTGGCCCTGGCCCTTGCACAGCTGCTGCTCCACCTGCACACGCGTGTGACACACCCGGACACGTGTGACACACCCGGACACGTGTGACACACCCGGACACGTGTGACACACCCGGACACGTGTGACACACCCGGACACGTGTGACACACCCGGACACGTGTGACACACCCGGACACGTGTGACACACCCGGACACGTGTGACACACCCGGACACGTGTGACACACCCGGACACGTGTGACACACCCGGACACGTGTGACACACCCGGACACGTGTGACAACCTTGCCACACGCGTGTGGGACATCTCCAGACACGCGTGACAACCCTGGACACGCGCGCCAGCCC
>NW_005054921.1:6324-7855 GCF_000277835.1 Geospiza fortis
GACAGCCCGGGACACACACATGTGGGGCTGGGACATGTGTGTGACAGGCTGTGACACGTGTGACACCTGCCACGCGTGTAGGGGACTGGGACATGTGCGTGACAGCCTGGAACACCCGTGTGGGGCTGTGACACACGCGTGTGACACCTGACACGTGTGTGAGCCCTGTGACACGCCTGTGCACACTGCGACACGCCTGTACAGCCCCAAACAGGCGTGTGCAGCCTGGGACACACGTGTGTGACCCGTGACACACGTGTACAGCCTGTGACACACATGTACAGCCTGGGACACACGTGTGTGACCCGTGACACACATGTACAGCCTGTGACACACATGTACAGCCTATGACACACGTGTGTGACCAGTGACACACATGTACAGCCTGTGACACACATGTACAGCCTGTGACACACGTGTACAGCCCGTGACACACGTGTGTGACCAGTGACACACATGTACAGCCTGTGACACACGTGTACAGCCTGTGACACACGTGTGTGACCAGTGACACACATGCACAGCCTGTGACACACATGTACAGCCTGTGACACACGTGTACAGCCTGTGACACACGTGTGTGACCAGTGACACACATGTACAGCCTGTGACACACATGTACAGCCTGTGACACACGTGTACAGCCTGTGACACACATGTACAGCCTGTGACACACGTGTGTGACCCGTGACACACGTGTACAGCCTGTGACACACGTGTACAGCCCGTGACACACGTGTGTGACCAGTGACACACATGTACAGCCTGGGACACATGTGTGTGCCCCCTAACAGGCGTGTATGGCCTGTGACACGCGTGTGTGCCCCGTGACACACGTGTACAGCCCGTGACACACGTGTGTGACCAGTGACACACCTGTGCAAGCTGCAACACACGTGTGTGACCAGTGACAGACGTGTACAGCCCGTGACACACATGTGCGCCCCAAAACACGCGTGTGCAGCCTGTGACACACCCGTGTGCCCCATAACAGGTGTGTACAGCCGGAAATGGGCACGTACAGCCCATGACACACATGTGCAGCCCGAAACACGCGTGTGCACGCTGTAACACACGTGTGCGTCCTGACACGGGCACGTCCAGCCCGTGACACACCCGTGCGCCCCCTAACAGGCGTGTACGGCCTGTGACACGTGTGTGTGACGTGTGACACGCCTGTACAGCCCGTGACACACCCGTGTGCCCTGTGACACGCCTGTGCACGCTGCAACACACGTGTACAGCCTGTGACACACGTGTGTGCCCCACGACACACCCGTACACGCTGGCACAGGTGTGTGTGACCTGTGACACACGTGTGCGCCCCGAAACACGCGCGTGCAGCCTGGGGCACACCCGTGACACACATGTGGAGCCTGTGACACGCGTGTGCGCACTGTGACACACGTGTGTGCCCCATGACAGACGTGAACAGCCCGTGACACACCCGTGCTCCCTGTGACACGCGTGTGCGCCCCACACCAGGCGTGTACAGCCTGTGACACGCCTGTGCGCGCCATAACACGCGCGT
>NW_005054921.1:8432-12352 GCF_000277835.1 Geospiza fortis
GGGGGGGGGAACCCCAAATCCTCCTAAAGTTCCCAATTTTGGGGCGCAGCGACCCCGAACTCCCCCCCGGGCTCGATTTTGGGGTACGGGGACGCCCCTAAAGATCTCAGTTTGGGGTGCAGGGACCCAAAATTGCCCAAATTTGGGGGTTCAGAGATCCCAGAGTTTTAAATTTTGGGGTGCAGGGACCCCAAACCCCCCCCCCCGGGCTCAAGTTTGGGGTACGGGGACCCCCCAAGTTCCAAATTTCGGGGTACAGAGACCCTAAAGTTCCCAATTTTGGGGTGCAGAGACCCCTGACTCCCCAAAGTTCCCGATTTTGGGGTACAGGGACCCCCCGAGCCCCCAAAGCTCCAAATTTTGGGGGTGCAGAGACCCCAAATTGCCCAAATTTTGGGACACAAAGACCCCAGAGTTCCCAATTTTGGGGTACAGGGACCATGAACTCCCCCCTGGGCTCCATTCTGGGTTCTTGGAACCCCCCAAAGTTCAGAGACCCCAAAGTTCCTAATTCTCGGTCACAGAGACCCCGAAGTTCCCAATTTTTGGGTTCAGAGACCCCAAAGTTCCTAATTCTCGGTCACAGAGACCCCAAAGTTCCCAATTTTGGGGTGCAGAGACCCCCAAGTCCCCTCTGGACTCAATTTTGGGGGTGCAGGGACCCCAAAATCGCCCAAATTTCTCATTTTTGGGTTCAGGGACCCCAAAGTTCCCAATTTTTGGGTTCAGAGACCCCAAAGTTCCCCAATTCGGGCTGTCCCCACCCCCCCAGGACCCCAAAGTGACACGAGGGACACGAGGGGTGGTGGCAGCGGCCGTGATGGGCACAGGGACACTTGGGGACACTTGGGGACACTTGGGGACAGCCAGGGATGGTTGGAGCAGAGCCAGGGTGGCACCGGGGGACAGGGAGGGCGCCGAGGGTCACACAGGTGGCACGGGAGGTGGCACAGGTGACACAGGTGACAGTCACCGGCCACTGTCCCCTCCCCGTGCCGCCTCCTTGGGTGGGTCCTGCTGGATGAAGAGCCCTGGGGACAGAGGGGACACCTCAGCTGGGGACACCCAGTGTCCCCAAGCGCGTCCCCAGCCCTGTCCCCAATGTCCCTCCCTGGTGGCCTTGGTGTGCAGCATTGAGCCCAATGTCCCCAACGTCCCCAATGTCCCCTCACTGGTGGACCTGGCACGCAGCGTTGTCCCCAATGTCCCCAGGCTGTCCCCAGTATCCCTAGTGTCCCCAATGTCCCCCTGATATCCCGAGGCTGTCACCGATGTCCCCAGAGTGTCCCCTCACTGGTGGCCTTGGCGTGCAGCATGTCCCCAGTGTCCCCAATGTCCCCAGTGTCCCCAGGCTGTTCCCAATGTCCCAAATGTCCCCAGTGTCCCCAATGTCCTCAATGTCCCAATAATGTCCCAATGTCCCCAATGTCCCCAATGTCCCCAGTGTCCCCAGTGTCCCCAATGCCCCCAGTACTCCCAATGTCCCCAGTGTCCCCATGTCCCCAATGTCCCCTGGCTGTCCCCAGTGTCCCCAATGTCCCCAATGTCCCCTGGCTGTCCCCAGTGTCCCCAATATCCCAATATCCCCAATATCCCCAATGTCCCCAGTGTCCCCAATGTCCCCAATGTCCCCAATATCCCCAATATCCCCAATGTCCCCAATGTCCCCAGTGTCCCCAATGTCCCCAATGTCCCCAATATCCCCAGTGTCCCCAGTGTCCCCAATGTCCCCCCAATGTCCCAATGTCCCCAATATCCCCATGTCCCCAGTGTCCCCAACATCCCCAGTGTCCCCAATATCCCCAGTGTCCCCAGTGTCCCCGTGTCCCTCACCGGTGGCCTTGGCGTGCAGCGTTGTCCCCTCAGCGTCCCACAGGTCACAGCCCAGGAAGAGCTTCCGGCCCTGGCGGCGCTGCAGGAACGCCTCGAGCAGGAGCACCGAGCGCAGGGGGACAGGCCTGGGGACAGCGGGGACAGGAGGGGACACTGGGGCTCCCTGTGCCACCCCTGTCACTGTCACTGCCCCCTCCTGTCACCCCTGTCACTGTCACAGCCCCCAGAGTCCCCTTGTGTCCCCCACCCCGGTCACCCCAGTGTCCCTCCATGGCCACTCCAGTCACCCCCATGTCCCCCGATGTCACCTCAGTGTCCCCCCAGTCCCCACCCTGTCCCTCTCCTGCCCCCCTGTCCCCCCGGTGTCCCCTGTCACTCTCATGTCCCCTTGTGTCCCCCTGGGTGTGTGTCCCCTCCCCTGGGGACACTCACGCCACCCTTGGGGACACCCCCTGACTATTGGGGACACCCCTGGCCCTTTGGGGACATTTGAGACGCTCTCGGGGACATTTAAGGCACCTCTGGGGACATCCCGTGACCCTTGGGGACACTCAGCCCCTCCTTGGGGACATTTGAGACACCCGTGGGGACACCCGTGTCCCTTAGGGACACCCGTGGGGACAGTGGCACTCACGCCAGGTAGTCGATGCTGAGGTTGGCTGTCACCACCCGCCCGGCCACCGCCAGCGCCAGCGTCCCCAGGGAGGTGTCAATGAGGGTGGCGATGGCACCGCCGTGCGCCAGCCTGGGGACATCGGGGACATCGGGGACAATGGGGACTAAAGGGGACACTGGGGACATTGGGGACAATGGGGACATCGGGGACACTGGGGACATTGGGGACACTGGGGACATTGGGGACATCAGGGACACTGGGGACAATGGGGACAGCAGGGACAGCACAGGGACACTGGGGACAATGGGGACATCGGGGACAATGGGGACATTGGGGACACTGGGGACAGCAGGGACAGCACAGGGACACTGGGGACAATGGGGACATCGGGGACACTGGGGACAATGGGGACAGCAGGGACAGCACAGGGACACTGGGGACGGCAGGGGGACATTGGGGACAGCACGGACAGCAAGGGGACAGCAGGGGACACAGGGACATTGGGGACAAAAGGGGACAATGGGCTCACTGGGGACATTGGGGACAGCAGGGGGGATGTGAGAGGGACACCAGGGGACATTGGGGACACCCAGTGGGGACACCACGGGGGACATGGGGGTGGCAGAGGGCAGCGGTGTCACACAGGGGACAGGAGGTGACAGGGGGGCCACCCCGGGTGTCTCTGCGGGAAGAGCCTGGGCTGGCACAGGAGGTGACAGGAGGTGACAACAGGTGACAATAGGTGACAAGAACTGACAGTGGGTGACAGGAGGTGACAATGGGTAACAATGGGTGACAATGTGTTGTCACCGCCCCGGGTGTCCCTCGAGGAAGGGCCCCAGCTGGCACAGGCAGCGCAGGCGGCCCTTGGGGACACTCAGGAAGGTGACAAACTCGAAGCCGTCCCCGTCACCCTCGATGGCCCTCGGGAACAGCCGCGTGTCCCTGTCCCTGTCACTGTCACTGTCACCGGGCAGCCCTGACATCTCTGCGGGGACAGCGCTGTCACCGGGCTGGGGATGGGGGGGTTGGGGACACACCAGGGACATGGTGACACTGGGGACACAGTGACAGTGACAATGACACAGTGACAACGACCCAGTGACACAGGTGACACAATGAAAATGACACAGGTAACAGTGACAGGTGACAATGGCAGTGTCACTCACGGGGACAGTACTGCCGGTAGCTGGGCAGCCGTGCCCAGGACAATGACAGTGACACAGCGACAGTGACACAGTGACAATGACAATGACACAGTGACAA
This sequence comes from Geospiza fortis, assembly GCF_000277835.1. Lineage (NCBI taxonomy): Eukaryota > Metazoa > Chordata > Aves > Passeriformes > Thraupidae > Geospiza > Geospiza fortis. The sequence goes on from NW_005054921.1 coordinate 12,148, forward strand.
TGACACAGTGACAATGTCACTCACGGGGACAGTATCTCCAGTAGCTGGGCAGCCGTGCCCAGCCCTGCTCCAGTGCCCAGGACAATGACAATGTGACAATGACAGTGACACAGGTGACAATGACAGTGACAATGACACAATGACAATGACACAGTGACAGGTGACACAGTGACACAGTGACAATGACACAGTGACAGTGACACAG
>NW_005054921.1:13480-14143 GCF_000277835.1 Geospiza fortis
GGGGACAGCGCCCGAGCCACCGCCCGGGCGGCGCGCAGCATGGTGACAGCGCCACCGGGGTGTCACCGAGATGTCAACGTGATGGCACCGGAGTGTCACTGCGATGTCACCACGATGTCACCACAATGTCACCGTGAGGTCACCATGATGTCACCGCAATGTCACTGCAATGTCACCAGGATGTCACTGCGATGTCACCGCAATGTCACTGCGATGTCACCGCAGCATCACCACAGTGTCACCACAACGTCACCGCGGTGTCACTTTGATGTCACCACAATGCCACCACAATGTCACCGCAATGCAACCGTGATGTCACCGTGACATCACTGCGACCTCCCCGTAATGTCACCGCGATGTCACGGTGACATCGCCACAACGGCACCGCAATGACACCAGGGTCACAGCGCTTGGGGACGTCACACGGGGATGATGATGTCGGTGCTGGTGTCACACCTGCTCGGTGATGTCACTGATGATGTCACACGCGGTCGGTGATGTCACACCTGGTTCCTGGTGACATTGGTGATGTCACATGGGCCACTGAGCTCGCTGCTGACGTCACTGCGGTCGCTGCTGATGTCACACCTGGTCAAGGACGCCAGCTACAATATTCATGTGAATGCAAAAGGCAGGAGAGTGGTAAGGTACTGTTTTCTCTCA
>NW_005054921.1:14541-15287 GCF_000277835.1 Geospiza fortis
TCCCTGTCCCCAGCCCTGTCCCCTCCCTGTCCCCTCCCTGTCCCCTCTCTGTCCCCCCTCCCTGTCCCCTCCCTGTCCCCAGCCCTGTCCGCACCCGCGCGCTCCGGGGCCACGCCCACCGCCGTGACGTCACGGCGCTTCCGGGTTCCCCCGCTTCCGGGGGCGGGGCCTGAGAGACCGGAACGGAGGCGGTGGGGCCCTACAGAGAGAGACCCTATAGAGACCCTATAGAAACCCTATAGAGACCCTATAGAAACCCTATGGAAACCCTATGGAGTGCTATGGAACCCTATAGAGACCCTATAGAGTGCTATGGAACCCTATGGAGACCCTATAGAGACCTGATAGAGACCCTATAGAGTGCTATGGAACCCTATAGAGACCCTACAGAGACCTTACAGATCCCCTATGGAACCCCATGGAGAACCCTATAGAGAGATACCCTATAGAAACCCTATAGAGACCTATGGAACCCCATGGAACCCTATGGAGACCCTGTAGAGACCCTACAGATCCCCCTATGGAACCCTATACCGTCCCTATAGAGACCCTACAGAGACCCTATGGAACCCTATAGAGATCCCCACGGGTCCCCTGTGGAACCCTACAGAGATCCCCTATGCACCCCCATGGACCCCACTGGCACCCCACACAGCTCCCCTACAGCCCCAAAGGGACCCCAAAGTGACCCCAGAGTGACCCCAAAAGGGACAGGGACCCCAAAGTGACCCCACAGAGACCCCAAA
>NW_005054921.1:15358-17703 GCF_000277835.1 Geospiza fortis
TTTAGGGTCGGGACAGGATCCAGGGTGGGTTTGGGGTGGCACCCCTGAGCGGGTGGGGGGCACCCATGGGTGGGGGGCACCCCAATCCCCCCAGGGGGGGTCTTAGCTTGCAATGGGGGGGGGGTCAGGACCCCCGGGTGGGCTCAGGACCCTCAGAGGGAAAGGGTCAGGACCCCAAAGGGGGATCAGGGCACACATTTAGGGTCAAGGGAGGACCCAAGGCGGGTTTGGGGTGACACCCCCGGGTGGGTGGGGAGCACCCATGGGTGGGGGTGAGGGTCTCAATCCCCCTGGGGGGGTCTCAGCCCCTCAGGAGGGGTTCAGGACCTTAGTGGGGAGAGATCAGAACCCCAAAGGCAGAGCAGGGCACACATTTAGGGTTAAGGGAGGATCCAAGGCGGGTTTGGGGTGACACCCCCGGGTGGGTGGGGGGCACCCATGGGTGGGGGTCTCAGCGGCGGCCGTGCTGCACGAAGTAGTCGTTGCAGGCGATGGTGAGCCCGGCCACCAGCGAGAAGAAGCCCTGGAAGCCAACGCGGCCATCGCGGCTCTGCTCGACGTCGCGCAGGATGCGGTCCAGGGCGTTGGGGTCCCGCTGGTTCTGGGGGAAAAAAATGGGAAAAATGCGTCAGATCCTAAATGGAAATGGGGTCAGATCCCACACAGGAATGGGGTCAGATCCCAAATGGGAACAGGGTCAAATCCCACATGGAAATGGGGTCAGATCCCACACAGGAATGGGGTCAGATCCCAAATGGGAACAGGGTCAAATCCCACATGGAAATGGGGTCAGATCCCACACAGGAATGGGGTCAGATCCCAAATGGGAACAGGGTCAAATCCCACATGGAAATGGGGTCAGATCCCACACACTGCTCCATGTCCCGCAGGATGCGGTCCAGGGCGTTGGGGTCCCGCTGGTTCTGGGGGAAAAAAATGGGAAAAATGCGTCAGATCCTAAATGGAAATGGGGTCAGATCCCACACAGGAATGGGGTCAGATCCCAAATGGGAACAGGGTCAAATCCCACATGGAAATGGGGTCAGATCCCACACACTGCTCCATGTCCCGCAGGATGCGGTCCAGGGCGTTGGGGTCCCGCTGGTTCTGGGGGAAAACGGGGAAGAAAGGGTCAGATCCTAAATGGGAATGGGGAGAACTGGGGGATCATCACCCCCTGATCCCAAAGCTGATGGGGTTTCATCCTGGGGTTTACAGGATCTGATCCCAGAGTTCTGTGGGATCCAGTCTGGGGCTCTGTAGGCTTTGATTCCAGGGTTAATGGGATCTCATCCCAAGGTTGACGGGGTTTGATCCAGGGGTTCTCTAAGTTCCCACTGATCCCATCCCGTGGATCCCATGGATCCCATAGATGAAATCTCATGGATCCCATCCCATAGATCCCATCCCATGGATCCCATGGATCCCATAGATGAAATCCCATAGATGCCATCCCATGGATCCCATAGATGAAATCCCATGGATCCCACCCCATGGCTCACATAGATCCCATCCCATCCCATGGACCCCATCCCATGGATGCCCTGGACCCCACAGAGCCGTGCCCACCTCGAGGAACCCCGGGAACTCCTTGTCCATGAGCGCCCTGAGGTCCTCCTTGGCCAGGTGCTCCTTGTCCCCCGCGTACTTGTGGAAGGTGAACATCAGCGTCTCCATGGCGTGCTCCAGCTGCGACGGCATCCTGCCTGGGGCTGCCAAAATCCTGATGGGAAACGCCAAATAACGATGGGAAACACAAAAATCCCAATGGGAAACCCAAAAATCCCAATGGGAAACCTGAAATTCCTGATGGGAAACCTGAAATTCCTGATGGGAAACCCAAAATTCCCCGATGGGAACTCAAAAATCCTGATGGGAAACACAAAAACACCGATGGGAAACCCGAAATTCCTGATGGGAACCCCAAAAATCCCCATTAGAAACTTGAAATTCCTGATGGGAACCCCAAAATCCCAATGGGAAACCCAAAATTCCTGATGGGAACCCCAAAACTCCTGATGGGAAACCCCAGTTCCAATGGGAAACCCAAAAATCCCGATGGGAACCTGAAAATCCCAATGGGAAACCTGAAATTCCTGATGGGAACCCCAAAATCCCAATGGGAAACCCAAAATTCCTGATGGGAAGCCCAAAATCCCAATGGGAACCCCAAAATTACTGAGGGGATCCCAAAAATCCCAATGGGAAACACAAATTCCCAATGGGAAACCCAAAATTCCTGATGGGAACCTCAAAATCCCAATGGGAACCGTGAACTTCCAATGGGAAACCCAAAATTCCCATTGCCACCCCCAAATTCCTTCTGAACCCCCCCAAATCCCCCC
>NW_005054921.1:19008-20384 GCF_000277835.1 Geospiza fortis
AAAAAAAAAAAAAGGGAAACGCCCCAAAAAGGAGGAATCCCCCCCCCCCAAAAAAAGGAGGAATCCCACAAAAAAGAAGGAATTTCCCAAAAAAGAGGAATCCCCCAAAAAAAGGAGGAATCCCCCACAAAAAACAGAAGGAATTTCCCAAAAAAGAGGAATCCCAGAAAAAAGAAGGAATCCCACAAAAAAGAGGAATCCCCCACAAAAAAAAGGAGGAATTTCCCAAAAAAGAGGAGCCCCCCTCAAAAAAAAAGGAACCCCCTCCCCTTAAAAGGAGGATCCCAAAAAAAAAAGGGAATCTTCGAAAAAAGGAGGAATTCCCCAAAACCCCCCCAGCCAAAAAAAGGGGGAATTCCCCCCAAAAGTGACCCCCGGGGAAAGGGGGAACCCCCAAAAAAGGGGAACCCTCAAAAAGGAGGAATTCCCCCCAAAAGTGACCCCCGGGGAAAGGGAGAACCCCCCAAAAAAGGGGGACCCTCAAAAAAAGAAGGAACGGCCCCAAAAATGACCCCCCCAAAAAGGGTGGGACCCCCCCAAAAAGGGGGGTTTGGGGATGGAGACCCCCAAAGTGGGGGACAGGGATGGGGTTCCTCCAAGTGATGCTGAAAATTCCCCCCCAAAATCGGGGCGCGGGACCCCAAATTTGGGGACAGGAATGATCCCCCCGCCCAAAATGGGGTCTGGGGATGGAGACCCCCCAAAAACGGACACGGGGATGGAGCCCCCGGTACCGGGCCGGGGGAGGGGGGACCCCCAAATCAGAATTTAGACCCCAAACAAGGATTTGGGGATGGGGTTCCCCAGTTTTGGGGTGCGGGACCGAGCTGCCATTGCCGTTACCGGGAGGGGGACCCCAAAGCGGGATTTGGGGATGGAATTCCCCCTTTTTGGGGTCTGGGACCGAACCTCCGTTCCCGTTACCGGGCGGGGCACCCCAAAGCGGAATTGAGAGCCCAAAGCGGGATTTGGGGATGGGGTTCCCCCTTTTTGGGGTGCGGGACCGAGCCCCCGTTACCGGGACAGGGAGGGAGACCCCAAACTGGAATTTAGACCCCAAAGAGGGGATTTAGAGATGGGATTCCCCCATTTTGGGATCCCGGACCGATCCAGCCCGCGTTCCCGGGAGCGGGAGGGGGACCCCAAACCGGGATTTGGGGATGGGGTTCCCCCTTTTTGGGGTGCGGGACCGAGCCCCCGTTCCCGTTACCGGAGGGGGGACCCCAAATCAGAATTTAGAACCTCAAGCGGGATTTCGACCCCAAACCCGGATTTGGGGATGAGGTTCCCCCGTTTTTGGGGTGCGGGACCGACGCCCCGTTACCGGACGCGGGGGTGCCGCTCTCACTCACCGCGCGGGGCTCGGTGCTCGGTGC
>NW_005054921.1:21985-23783 GCF_000277835.1 Geospiza fortis
CGGAGCTTTTTGGGTTCGAACCGGGCCCTTCCCGAGGCCTCCGGGGCTGAACCGGGGCTTTAAGGGCCTTTAACGGGGAGAGCCCCCCGGTGCCCCCGGGTTTGGTTCTTTCTCGCTGGAATTCGGGGCCGATTTCAGCCGAAATCGCAGCAAAGTCGGGTTTTTTTTGTTTTCTTTTCTTCTTTAATTTTGTTTATTTAACAGCACTTTTCCCTTTTTGTTTTGTTGTGTTTTTTTTTTCTCCCGGGATTTCGGCTCCTCCCGAGGCTCAGAAAATCCCGGGATTTGAGGAACGGGATGAAATTCCAAGGATTTCTTCAGCAGAGAGAATTTTTTGGGGTTTTTTTATTGCGGTTTTTGCTTTGAGCGAACAAAATCCGCGATCCAGGGAATTCGGGAATGTCGGCCCTGGAACCGGGAATGACTTAAAGGCAACGCTTGGCTTTTCCTCATTAAATTATTAATTAGGAAATTCAAAAATAATTTAAAAAAAGGGGGTTTTTTTGGGGCGGAGGGGGGGAAAATCGCTGGAACTTTGGGAGCCTCCGAGGGGATTTTTTATTTTTGGGGGGGAGATTTATTGGAAAGGAAAATCAAGGAGAAGGAAAAAAAGGGATCGGAGATCGCTGGGAGCGCCCGGGAGCCGCCATCGGGCACGGCTGAGGTGGGTCCGGGGGCTGAATGAATTGGGGGATTGAATGAATTTGGGATTTATTCGGGGAGTGGGGCAAGGGAGGGATCCAGGGAAGGTCGGGATGGATCCGGAGAGGTTCAGGATGGATCCGGAGAGGTTTGAGATGGATCCAGAGAGGTTCAGGATGGATCTGGAGAGGTTCGAGATGGATCTGGAGAGGTTCGAGATGGATCTGGAGAGGTTCGAGATGGATCTGGAGAGGTTCGAGATGGATCTGGAGAGGTTCGAGATGGATCTGGAGAGGTTCGAGATGGATCTGGAGAGGTTCGAGATGGATCTGGAGAGGTTCGAGATGGATCTGGAGAGGTTCGAGATGGATCTGGAGAGGTTCGAGATGGATCTGGAGAGGTTCGAGATGGATCTGGAGAGGTTCGAGATGGATCTGGAGAGGTTCGAGATGGATCTGGAGAGGTTCGAGATGGATCTGGAGAGGTTCGAGATGGATCTGGAGAGGTTCGAGATGGATCTGGAGAGGTTCGAGATGGATCTGGAGAGGTTCGAGATGGATCTGGAGAGGTTCGAGATGGATCTGGAGAGGTTCGAGATGGATCTGGAGAGGTTCGAGATGGATCCAGAGAGGTTCAGAATAGATCCAGAAGGTCCTGATGGATCTGGAGAGGTCTGGGATGGATCTAAAGGGGTTTGGGATGGATCCAGGGAAGTCTGGGATGCATCCAGAGGGTCCTGATGGATCTGGAGAGGCTTGAGGTGGATCTGAAGAGGTTCGAGATGGATCCAGAGAGGTTCAGAATAGATCCAGAAGGTCCTGATGGATCTGGAGAGGTCCGGGATGGATGCAAGGATGGATCCAGAAGGTCCTGGTGGAGCTGGAGGGTTCTGGGATGGATCCAGAGAGTCGTGATGGATTTGGAGAAGTTCAGGATTAATCCAAGGAGGTCTGGGATGGATCCAGAGAGGTTCAGGATGGATCTTGGGAAGTCTGGGATGGATCCAGAGGGTCCTGATGGATCTGGAGGGATTCAGGATGGATCCATGGAGGGATCCAAAAGTTCTGAGGGATCTGGAGAAGTCTGGGATGGATCTAAAGGGGTTTGGGATGGATCCAGAAGATCCTGATGGATCTGGAGAGGTTCAGGATGGATC
>NW_005054921.1:24061-24434 GCF_000277835.1 Geospiza fortis
TCAGGATGGATCTAAAGGGGTTTGGGAGGGATTCAGAAGTTCCTGATGGATCTGCAGAGGTTCAGGATGGATCCAGGGAGCCTCAGGGTTGATCCAGAGAATCCTGATGGATCCTGGGATGGATCCAGAAGGTCCTGATGGATCTGGAGAGGTCTGGGAAGTTCAGGATGGATCAGGAGAGGCTCAGGAATGAAATTCCCACATTCCCAGCTGGTTCCAGGGCTGGGAATTCCCAAATTCCCCAATTCCAGCCCCAAATTCCAGAGCTGGTTTTCCATGGGGTATTTTGGCAGGAGCTTCCTCCTCCTCCTCCTCCTCCCTGCCCAGCCTCTGGAGCTCCTCTTCTTGCCAAAAATCCAATTTATTGGGGCTT
>NW_005054921.1:24493-25809 GCF_000277835.1 Geospiza fortis
CATCAGACGAAAAAAAAAAAAAGAGGAAAATTCAGGATTAATCCAAATTTTTGTGGATTTTTTCCCTCCAATTGTTTGGGAATTGTTCCTATCCCAGGGAACTGGGGATGAAAAGTTCACCTGGAATCTCCTTCGTGTCCATTTCCCGTGGAAAATTCACCTAAAAATTGGGATTTGGGCTTTTTCTCCCCACCCAAGCTGGGATTTTTTAGGGTTAATGTGGAATTCTGATGGTTCTGGCCTGGATTTAGTGGGGAAAAAAAATCCCAAAATATCCGCAGGGATCCCATGGGGCTGAGCCCTGGGAAGCTCCAGGAACTCGTTTTTCCCGTTTATCCCGAAATTATTTGAATGCTCCCGGAATTCTCTTCCTGGGAAAAGCCTCCAGAGAGGGGTGGGAGGGATTTTCTGAGAGATTTTGGGATCTTTGTGTTTTTCTGGGGGATTTTCCTGCTCATTTCTGAGGAAAATCCATGGATTTTTGGGATTTCTACCTCCCACCCCTGTGGATTTCAGGATTTTGGGAACCGTTGGAATTTTGGGATCTCCTCCACAGCCAGAATCTCCCGCTTGGAAATGAATTTAACAATTTTTGGGGATTTTTTTTTTTTTGCAGTTTAATCCCAAAATTCTCCTTTCCCAGGGGTCAGCACTTCCATAAAACCTCAATTTTCCCAGATTCCTTTGGATTTTCACACCAAATTCCAGCTTTTTTCTGGCTCCCACGTGAGGAAAACCATCCAGGATCATTCCAGGGGGGTTGGTGCTGACAAATCCAAGGATTTTTCCCAATTTTTCTTAAACTCACCACCCAAATTCGAGGAAAAAGGAGACATTTTAAGGAAAACTCCCTAAAAAAAAGCGGGATCACAGCACCAGGTGCTTCCCATTCCTGTTTTTCCCCCCTGGAGCCGGGGCCAGGTTGTTTTTTCCAGGGATTTTTTGGGAATTTCCTCCTTGGAGAGGAATTGGGGTGGGTGGGGGGGGTTCCTGTCGTGATCCCGATGTTTTCCCTTTGTTTGGGAGATTGTGTCCAGGGAAAGGCTGGAGCCAGGGCTGCAGCAGGGATGGGGGTGGATCCCAGGGAAATCCTGGGACTGGGATCTGATGGAAAATCCTGGGATTGGGGTCAGGATCCTGATGGAAAATCCCTGGGATTGGGGTTGGGATCCTGATGGAAAATCCCAGGGATTGGGGTTGGGATCCTGATGGAAAATCCCAGGGATTGGGGTCAGGATCCTGATGGAAAATCCCTGGGATTGGGGTCAGGATCCTGATGGAAAATCCTGGGATTGGGGTCGGGATCCTGATGGAAA
>NW_005054921.1:26554-33515 GCF_000277835.1 Geospiza fortis
GGTCACCATAGTGGTATAGGGGTGATATCGGTGAATTGGGGTCACCTCATCACCCGCCATGAGCTGCTGCCCTACGTCAGCCTCAAGAGACGGTGCCCCAGTGAGTGCCCGTCGCGATATAGCACGATATATGGAGTCACTGTCGCGATATATGGGGTGGTATCGGGGTATTGGGGTGACATCATCGCCCCCCATGACCTGCTGCCCTACATCAGCCTCAAACGGTGGCACTGAGGTGAGTGCCTGTCACGATATATCGTGATATACGGGGTCATTGTCACAGTGTACGGGGCTATTGGGGTCACACCATCATCTGCCATTCCTGTGCCACTCCCTGATGTCCCGGTGACATTCCCGGTGACATTGCCGTGACATTGCCGTGACATTGCCGTGACATTGCCGTTCCTGCTCGCAGTGTGCCCGGACCTGGTGGACAAGTACCTGGAGGAGACGTCCATCCGCTACGTCACCCCCCGCGCGCCCGGGGGGGCCCCGCCCGGCCTCGGCCACCCCCACAAATCAGGTACGGACCCCCTTTTGGGGTCACTGCCACCCCCTTTTGGGGTCACTGCCACCCCCTTTTGGGGCCACCATCCTCATTTGAAATCATTGTCGTCCCCATTTTGGGTCATCATCACCCTTTGGGGTCGCCGTCCCCTTTTGAAATCATTGTCGTCCCCTCCTTTGGGATCATCGCACCCATTCAGGGTCATCATCCTCTTTTGGGGTCATAACCCTCCTTTGGGATCATCACCTCCATGTGGGATCTTCCTTACTCCTCCCTTTGGGATCATTACTCCCATTTGGGGTCACCATCCCCTTTTGAGATCATTGTCGTTCCCATTTGGGATCATCATCACCCCCTCCTTTGGGGTCATCACCCCCATTTGGGATCATCATCACCCTTTGGGGTCACCATCACCCTTTGGGGTCATCACCCCCATTTGGGATCACCATCACCCCCATTTGGGATCATCATCACCCTTTGGGGTCATCACCCCCATTTGGGATCACCATCACCCCCATTTGGGATCATCGCTCCCATTTGGGGTCACCACCCCCTTGGGGTCATCCCAAAGTTCCCAACCCCAGAGCCTCTCAGCGCTCTGGGTTTGGGGAACCGTGCCCAGATCTAATGGATGGGTTTGGGGTTCCCTGGATGGATTTGGGATCTCTGACCCCGTTTCGGGGTTCCCTGATTGGATTTGGGGTTCCCCTGTTGGATTTGGGGTTCCCTGGATGGATTTTGGGGTTCCCCTGTTGGATTTGGGGTTCCCTGGTTGGGTTTGGGGTTCCCTGGTTGGATTTGGGGTTCCCCGGTTCGATTTGGGGTTCCCTGATTGGATTTGGGGTTCCCTGGTTGGGTTTGGGGTTCCCTGGTTGGGTTTGGGGTTCCCTGGTTGGGTTTGGGGTTCCCTGGTTGGGTTTGGGGTTCCCTGGTTGGGTTTGGGGTTCCCCGGTTCAATTTGGGGTTCCCTGATTGGATGTGGGGTTCCCCTGTTGGATTTTGGAGTTCCCTGGATGGATTTTGGGGTTCCCCTGTTGGATTTGGGGTTCCCTGGATGGATTTTGGGGTTCCCCGGTTCGATTTGGGGTTCCCTGATTGGATTTGGGGTTCCCTGGTTGGGTTTGGGGTTCCCTGGTTGGATTTGGGGTTCCCCGGTTCGATTTGGGGTTCCCTGATTGGATTTGGGGTTCCCCTGTTGGATTTGGGGTTCCCTGGTTGGGTTTGGGGTTCCCTGGTTGGGTTTGGGGTTCCCTGGTTGGATTTGGGGTTCCCCGGTTCGATTTGGGGTTCCCTGATTGGATTTGGGGTTCCCTGGTTGGGTTTGGGGTTCCCTGGTTGGGTTTGGGGTTCCCTGGTTGGGTTTGGGGTTCCCTGGTTGGGTTTGGGGTTCCCTGGTTGGGTTTGGGGTTCCCCGGTTCAATTTGGGGTTCCCTGATTGGATGTGGGGTTCCCCTGTTGGATTTTGGAGTTCCCTGGATGGATTTTGGGGTTCCCCTGTTGGATTTGGGGTTCCCTGGATGGATTTTGGGGTTCCCCGGTTCGATTTGGGGTTCCCTGATTGGATTTGGGGTTCCCTGGTTGGGTTTGGGGTTCCCTGGTTGGATTTGGGGTTCCCCGGTTCGATTTGGGGTTCCCTGATTGGATTTGGGGTTCCCACATTCCCCAATCTCAAACCCCTAAACCCCACATTCACCAATCCCAAACCCCTAAACCCCCCATTCCCCAATCCCAAACCCCCTGAACCCCCAGTTTTCTCCCCAATCCTAAACCCCACATCACCCAATCCCAAACCCCTGAACTCCACATTCCCCAATCCCAAACCCCCTAATCCCCACATTCCCCAATCCTAAACCCCCAGTTTTCTCCCCAATCCTAAACCCCACATTCTCTCCAGTCCCAAACCCCACATTCCCCAATCCCAAACGCCCTAAACCCCCAGTTTTCTCCCCAACCCTAAACCCCACATTCCCCAATCCCAAACCCCCTAACCCCCCGTTTCCCCCGACCGCAGACATCCGCCTGCGCGTGCGCGCCGAGTACTGCCAGCACGACTCCGCCCTGCACGGCAACGTCTTCTCCAACAAGCAGGACCCTCTGGAGCGCCAGTTCGAGCGCTTCAACCAGGCCAACACCATCCTGAAATCGCGGGATTTGGGCTCCATCATCTGCGACATCAAATTCTCGGAGCTCACCTACCTCGACGCCTTCTGGCGGGATTACATCAACGGCTCCCTCCTGGAGGCCCTCAAGGGCGTCTTCATCACGGACTCGCTCAAACAGGCCGTGGGCCACGAGGCCATCAAGCTGCTGGTCAACGTGGACGAGGAGGATTACGAGTTGGGTCGCCAGAAACTCCTCAGGAACTTGATGCTCCACACGGCTCCCTGAGGGGATTCACCCCCCTTCCCCCAGTTTGGGGTTTTTTTTTTTGTTTGTTTTTTGGGATTTTCCTGGTTTTTCCCTCTTCCCCCCTCGGTTCTTCGGCGGAGTTCGCTCGTGGATTTGGGGAGGGTTGGAGGTGTGGGGGATTCCGGGATTCGGAGGTTTTTGGGGTTCCTGATGGGTTCTCCTTGTGTTTTCCATGGGGTTTTCCCCTCCTGTTTTTTCTTTTGTATCCATTAAAAATGGTGATGAAAAGGCAAAAATCCCATTGGTGCGACACATTGGGATTTGGGGATCGGGGGTGTGGAATATTCCAGAATTCCTCACTTTTTCCTGTCAATTCCTCACTTTTCCCTGTCAGCTCCTCTTTGTGTTTTCCATGTTTTCTTCCTATTTTCTTTTCTTTTTTATCCATTAAAAATGGTGATGAAAAGGCAAAAATCCCATTGGTGCGACACGCTGGGATTCGGGGATCGGGGGTGTGGAATATTCCAGAATTCCTCACTTTCCTCCTTTGTTTTCCACATTTTCTTCCTGTTTTCTTGCTATTTTCTTTTCTTTTTTATCCATTAAAAATGGTGATGAAAAGGCAAAAATCCCATTGGTGCAACACATTGGGATATGGGGATTGGGAGTGTGGAATATTCCAGAATTCCTCACTTTTTCCTGTCAATTCCTCTTTGTGTTTTCCACATTTTCTCCCTATTATCTTTTTTCCTTCTTTTCTTTTTTTATCCATTAAAAATGGTGATGAAAAGGCAGAAATCCCATTGGTGAGACACGCTGGGATTTGGCCTGCGGAATATTCCAGAATTCCTCACTTTTTTTCTTGTCAGACTCCTCCCTTTTCCTGTGTTTTCCATGTTTTCTCCCAATTTTCTTTTATTTTTTTTCCATTAAAAATGGGATAAACAGGCAAAAAATCCCATTGTTGGAACACACTGGGATTTGGCCATTGGGAGTGTGGAATATTCCAGAATTCCTCATTTTCCTTGTCAAATTCTTGTGTTTTCTGTGATTTTCATCACATTTTCCACTCTTTTATATCCATTAAAAACAACGATGAAAAGCAAATGGCAATTTCCCCCAAAATTCCCATTTTCCTCCCCAAATCCCTGTTTTTTTCCCCCCAAAAATTCCCATTTTCCCCCAAAACCCAACATGAGATGGAGTTTTTTCCCATTTTTCTTGGTTTTTCCCCCATTCCCACCCAGCACTGGGGGGTACAGGGTTGTCCCCAATCCCTCCCATCCCAAAACTCCTCCACACTTTGGGGTTATTTCCTGGGATTTTGTATTTTTCAAATTTTAATAGAAAGAAATTCCTCCCCCCTCAGAACCCCTAAAAAAGGGGGAGCCCCCCAAAAAAGTGGAAATCCCATTTGGGGACAAAAGTGCTGCTTCAGTGCAAATTTGGGCTGATTTTGGGGTTGAATTGATGCAGATTTTGGGGAAAATTGGGGCAGATTTGGGGCTGATTTGAAGCAGATTTGGGGTTGATTTTGGGGCAGTTTCAGAGCAGATTTGGGACCCCCCCAAAAAAAGGGGGACACCTTGTGCTGTTTCACTTTGGGGACAAAAAGGCTGATTTGGAGCACATTTTGTGTAAATTAGAGCAGATTTGGGGCAGATTCAGGGTCAATTTTGGGCTAAATTGCTGCAGAATTGGAACAAATTTGGGGCTGAATCAGGACCCCAAAAAAGAGTGGGGACCCCAAAAGGAGAACAGGGAGGACACGTTGTGCCATTCCATTTTGGGGACAAAAAGGGCAGATTTGGGACTGATTTGGTGCAAATTTGGGGCTGAGTTGATGGGAGATTTGGGGCTGATTTGGAACCCCAAAAAGACCAGGGAGGACACATTGTGCCATTCCATTTTGGGGACAAAAAGGGCAGATTTGGGACTGATTTGGTGCAAATTTGGGGCTGAGTTGATGGGAGATTTGGGGCTGATTTGGAACCCCAAAAAGACCAGGGAGGACACATTGTGCCATTCCATTTTGGGGACAAAAAGGGCAGATTTGGGACTGATTTGGTGCAAATTTGGGGCTGAGTTGATGGGAGATTTGGGGCTGATTTGGAACCCCAAAAAGACCAGGGAGGACACATTGTGCCATTCCATTTTGGGGACAAAAAGGGCAGATTTGGGGCTGAATTGACACAGATTTGGTGCAGATTTGGGGCTGAATGGATGCAGATTTGGGACTGATTTGGGGCTGAATTGATGCAGGTTTGGGGCTGATTTGGGGCTGAATTGATGCAGGTTTGGGGCTGATTTGGGGCTGACTTGATGCAGGTTTGGGGCTGATTTGGGGCTGAATTGATGCAGGTTTGGGGCTGATTTGGGGCTGAATTGATGCAGGTTTGGGGCTGATTTGGGGCTGAATTGATGCAGGTTTGGGGCTGATTTGGGACTCTCAAAAAGAAAGGGGATGACACATTGTGCCATTCCATTTTGGGGACAGAAAAGCAAACCCGGTGCAGATTCGAGCCAAACCCGGCCCCGTTGCCGCGGCGCCGTCACGTCCCCGGTGTCCCCGTCGGGGTCCCGTAGATGTCCCTGCGGCGGTGGCCGTGCACGGGCAGCTCCCTGCGCACCTGCTCCAGGTAGGCCAGGTCGATGTGGGCCAGGCAGAGCCCCGGCCCCTCGTGGCACTGAGCCACCACGGCGCCCCAGGGATCGGCCACCAGCGAGTGACCGAAGGACGCGCGGGTGGCGTTGTGGCGGCCGCACTGAGCCGCGGCCACCACGTAGCACTGGCACTCGATGGCACGGGCACGCAGCAGCACCTGGGGGACAGCGGGGACACTGAGGGGGACACTCAATGACATGGGCACGCAGCAGCACCTGGGGGACAGTGCTGTCACCGACGGGGGCATGGGCACGCAGGGGTGTCACCAAGGGGGACGTGGGGGGCACGGGCACGCAGCAGCACCTGGGGGACAGCAGGGACACTGAGGGGGACATGGGGGGCACAGGGGTGTCACCAAGGGGGACACAGGAGGCACTCGATGGCATGGGCACGCAGGGGTGTCACCAAGGGGGACACAGTGGGGCACAGGGGGCACGGGCACACAGCAGCACCTAGGGGACAGCAGTGTCACCAAGAGGGACACTCAAAGACACGGGCATGCAGCAGCACCTAGGGGACAGCGGGGTCACCAAGAGGGACACTCAAAGACACGGGCATGCAGCAGCACCTAGGGGACAGCAGGGTCACCAAGAGGGGCACACAGGGGGCACGGGCACGCAGCAGCACCTGTGGGACAGTGCTGTCACTGGGAAGGGACAGGGGTGCCACCCAGGGTACAGAACCAGGGCACATGGGGGACACTTGATGGCACAGGCATCCCAACCTCCCCAGAGGTGTCCCCAGCCCTCCCCGAGTGTCCCCAAGCCCCCCCAGCCTGTCCCCAAGCCCCCCAGGGCTGTCCCCTCACCTCCCAGTGTGCAGCTCCGGTGGGGACGGTGAAGGCCGAGGGGAAGGTCAGGATTTGGGCACCGGCCCCGCGCAGGGCCTGGGCCAGCTCCGGGAAACGCAGGTCATAGCACACGGCCAGCCCCAGCTGGGGACAGGGAGGGACATTGGGGACATTGGGACAGCCAGAGACAGCCTTGGGTATGGGGCCAGCTCTGGGAAACGCAGGGCATAGCACACGGCCAGCCCCAGCTGGGGAGGGGACAGGGTGAGGGGACACTGGGGACACCTGGGGACAGCCCTGGGGACATGCAGGGACACCCCGGGGGACACCCCTGAGCACTGTGGGGTCAGGGGTTGGCTTTAGGACTGGGGTCAGGATTAGGGCAGGGCCAGCTCTGGGTACCACAGGCTGTGACACGCGGGTTTTTTGGGAATAGCAGGGATCAGTGATGGCAGGGGACACTTGGGGACAGCAGGGGACAGGGGCAGGGCCGTACCTTGCCCACGGGGGTGTCGATGGGGGGCAGCAGCTCCTGGCCAGGGTTGGTGAAGGAGCTCTCGCACAGCGCCGGCTGCCCCGGCAGCGCCGCGTCAAACAGGTGCAGCTTGCGGTACGCGGCCACCAGAGAGCCTGGGGACAGCCACCACCA
>NW_005054921.1:33540-38068 GCF_000277835.1 Geospiza fortis
GGGACAGCCGGGGGGGGCTGGGGACAATGGGGACAGCCATGGGGGGTTGGGGACAGCCACAGGGGGCTGGGGACAATGGGGACAGCCATGGGGACTGGGGACAATGGGGACAGCCATGGGGGGTTGGCGACAGCCACAGGGGGCTGGGGACAATGGGGACAGCCATGGGGACTGAGACAATGGGAACAGCCAGGGGTTGGGAATTGTGCAGGTATGCAGCCACCAGCATTGGGGACAGTCACCACCAGGGTTGAGGACAGTGGAGACAGCCACCACTGCAGTTGGGGACAGCCACAGCAGGGGTTGGGGACAGTGGGGACAGCCACTGGGGGGTTGGGAATGGTGCAGGTATGTGGCCACCAGCACGCCTGAGGACACTTGTGAGCACAACCTGCTAAGTCAATACCAGGAGAGGCATGCAGGAAATAGAAGTGTATCTGCCACGTCTCAAATGAGCAGGTTTTAAAAGAGTGAGGGTAATTTCAGAATAAATGATAAAAAGTAGTCTTTCAAAATTATTTAAACTTAAATATTAACAAATCAAAGCACTGAAAATTCACAAACCAGGCACATTTTCCTCCGAGGAGATTTTTTGAAAACTAACATTGGATTGGGGTGGCACGGGGGTGGCACAGGGCTCAGGAAGGCCGTGTCCCACCCGAGCTGTCCAGCAGCAGGTGACAGTTGTAGATGCGGCCGGTGCTGTCCCAGTCCTGGCCACGCTCGTGGAAACCCCCGAGGGAGAGCCACACGTCACATTCCCTGGGGACAGACAGGGACATTCCTGGGGACACGGAGTGACAGGGACTGGGGACAGACAGGGACATTCCCTGGAGACACACAGCAACATGGCCTGGGGACACATGGTGATGATGTTCCCTGGGGACACGCAGTGACATTCCCTAGGGACACATGGTGACACACACACAGTGACATTCCCCGGGGACACATGGTGACACTTCCTAGGGACACAACATCACTTTCCCTGGGGACACAGAGTGACATTCCCTGGAAACACAGAATGACATCTGTGTATGGGTATACGGAGTGACAGAGCCTGGGGACAGATAGTGACATCCTCTGGGTACACAGAGTGACACGTGGGGACACACGGTGACATACACACAGTGACACTCCCTAGGGACATGGAGTGACATTCCCTGAGGACACGCGGTGACACACACACACTGCCATCCCCTGGGGACACACGGTGATACACACACACAGTGACATTCCCTAGGGACACATGGCACATCCCCTGGGGACACACAGTGCCATCCCCTGGGGACCCACGGTGACACACACACAGTGCCATCCCCTGGGGACCCACGGTGACACACACACAGTGCCATCCCCTGGGGACCCACGGTGACACACACACAGTGCCATCCCCTGGGGACACACGGTGATACACACACACAGTGACATTCCCTAGGGACACACAGTGCCGTTCCCTGGGGACACGCGGTGACACTCCCTGCTGCCACCGCCGGTGTCGGTACCTGGCCAGCTGCTGGTATCGCCGCACGGTGTCGCCGTGCAGTGGCTCTGCCAGCTCCAGGCTGTGCTGGGGACTGTCCCCGATGAAGTCGAAGCCCTCGGGCAGGAACACGGCCCGGGCCCCCGCGGCCGCCGCGCGCCGCACCAGGGCCGAGCACTGCCGCCAGTTGTGCTCCTTGTCCGCCGTGGATGTCACCTGTGCCACCGCCACCAGCCCGCCCGGGGCGCCTGGGGACACTGCGGGGCCTGGGGACGCTGCCATGGCTGCGGGGCTGCGGGGAGGGGACACCGTGAGGGACGGGGGACACCAATGGGCCTGGGGACACCGAGGGGTCTGGGGGCGCTGCCATGGCCTTGGGGCTGTGAGGAGGGGACACCGTGAGGGACTGAGAGGGACAGGGGGACACCAACAAGCCTGGCAACGCTGCCATGGCTATGGGACACTGAGGGGACCTCACAGTGACAGGAGGACATGGCCATGGGGCTGCGGGCAGGGGACACCAAGGGCACCTCGTGGGCACTGGGGTCACCCCATGGGACACCTCAAAGGGACTGGGGTCACCCAGAGGCCACCCCCTTGGGGACAGGGACACCTCCAGGTGACCCCATGCGGGGCAAGGTCACTCTTGAACCCCCCAAAACACACCTGGGGTCACCCCCAGGGTCACCCTCAGCCCCCCTTGGGGTCCCCACGGGGTTTTTGGGGTCCCCCCCGTACCTGCCCGCGCTGCTGCAGCTCTGGGGGGCTCTCGAGGCTCTCGGGGGGCAGCACAGCAGGGCCCGGGGGGCCACCCTCAGCCTGGGGGGGGGACACCCCAAATTGCGGAGGGGTCACACAGCTGGGGAGGGCCTGGAACCCCCCGAAAACTGCCCCGAATATCCTCAAAGTACCCCAGGTGTGACCCCAAAGTGCCCCCTGACTCCCCCAAATCCCTTCAGCTCCCCCTATGTTGATCCCAAAGTACCTCAGCCCCCCCAAAACTGCTCCCAGACCCCCCAAAATTGTCCCAAACACCCCTTAATCTACCCCAGACCCCCCGAAACTGCCCCAACCACCCCCAAAATTAATCCCAGTTTATCCCAGTTTATCCCATTCCCAGTTCCCCAGTCCCAGTTTATCCCAATCCCAGTTTATCCCAGTTTATCCCATTCCCAGTTCCCCAGTCCCAGTTTATCCCAATCCCAGTTTATCCCAGTTTATCCCATTCCCAGTTCCCCAGTCCCAGTTTATCCCAATCCCAGTTTATCCCAGTTTATCCCATTCCCAGTTCCCCAGTCCCAGTTTATCCCAATCCCAGTTTATCCCAGTTTATCCCATTCCCAGTTCCCCAGTCCCAGTTTATCCCAATCCCAGTTTATCCCAGTTTATCCCATTCCCAGTTCCCCAGTCCCAGTTTATCCCAATCCCAGTTTATCCCAGTTTATCCCATTCCCAGTTCCCCAGTCCCAGTTTATCCCAATCCCAGTTTATCCCAGTTTATCCCATTCCCAGTTCCCCAGTCCCAGTTTATCCCAATCCCAGTTTATCCCAGTTTATCCCATTCCCAGTTCCCCAGTCCCAGTTTATCCCAATCCCAGTTTATCCCAGTTTATCCCATTCCCAGTTCCCCAGTCCCAGTTTATCCCAATCCCAGTTTATCCCAGTTTATCCCATTCCCAGTTCCCCAGTCCCAGTTTATCCCAATCCCAGTTTATCCCAGTTTATCCCATTCCCAGTTCCCCAGTCCCAGTTTATCCCAATCCCAGTTTATCCCAGTTTATCCCATTCCCAGTTCCCCAGTCCCAGTTTATCCCAATCCCAGTTTATCCCAGTTTATCCCATTCCCAGTTCCCCAGTCCCAGTTTATCCCAATCCCAGTTTATCCCAGTTTATCCCATTCCCAGTTCCCCAGTCCCAGTTTATCCCAATCCCAGTTTATCCCAGTTTATCCCATTCCCAGTTCCCCAGTCCCAGTTTATCCCAATCCCAGTTTATCCCAGTTTATCCCATTCCCAGTTCCCCAGTCCCAGTTTATCCCAATCCCAGTTTATCCCAGTTTATCCCATTCCCAGTTCCCCAGTCCCAGTTTATCCCAATCCCAGTTTATCCCAGTTTATCCCATTCCCAGTTCCCCAGTCCCAGTTTATCCCAATCCCAGTTTATCCCAGTTTATCCCATTCCCAGTTCCCCAGTCCCAGTTTATCCCAATCCCAGTTTATCCCAGTTTATCCCATTCCCAGTTCCCCAGTCCCAGTTTATCCCAATCCCAGTTTATCCCAGTTTATCCCATTCCCAGTTCCCCAGTCCCAGTTTATCCCAATCCCAGTTTATCCCAGTTTATCCCATTCCCAGTTCCCCAGTCCCAGTTTATCCCAATCCCAGTTTATCCCAGTTTATCCCATTCCCAGTTCCCCAGTCCCAGTTTATCTCATTCCCAGTCCCTCACAGACTGCTCCCCGTTCCATCCCAGTCCATTCCCAGTTGCTCCCAGTCCCTCCCAGTTAACCCAGTTGCCATCCCAGTCCATCCCAGTCCCCTTTCAGTCCCATCCTAGTCAATCCCAGTCCCTCCCAGACCATTCCCAGTCCCTCCCAGTGGCTCCCAGTTAACCCAGTTCCCTTCCAGTCTCTCCCAGACCATTCCCAGTCCCATCCCAGTCCCATTCTACCCATCCCAGTCCCTCCCAGTCCCACTCCAGGCTGTCCCAGTGGCTCCCAGTTAACCCAGTTCCCTCCCAGACCATTCCCAGACTGCTCCCAGTCCCATCCCAGTCCCATTCTAGTCCATCCCAGTCCCTCCCAGTCCCATCCCAGTCCCACTCCAGCCCGTCCCAGTGGCTCCCAGTTAACGCAGTTCCCATCCCAGTCCCATCCCAGTCCCATTCTAGTCCATCCCAGTCCCTCCCAGTCTCATCCCAGTGGCTCCCAGTCAACCCAGTTCCCATCCCAGTCCATCCCAGTCCCTCCCAGGCCCATCCCAGTCCCTCCCAGTCCCATCCCAGTGGCTCCCAGTTAACCCAGTTCCCATCCCAGTCCATCCCAGTCCCTC